>NW_028145943.1:155000-197500 GCF_977016875.1 Pavona decussata
GAATTGTTCCCCAAAATGCTGGGCATACTGACACTGGACTTCTTAACACTTTCTCCTTGTTAGCTTCATAAATACGGTAAACTTCTGGAAATAAAGTCTGCGCTATGAGTTTTGCATTTGCTAGGCCCTGTTGAACTTCTGGTGAGCAGATTTCTATCACAGTGTCAACGTCCATTCGGTCTCTGTTACGACAAGCAGCCAGCGTTAAGTGAGGCATAAGGAAATGTTTCAAGTTTGGATCTACCCGTGCAGTTCGAAGTAGAACAAGATTTATGCGGTTGCCATCTACAAAACGACAACAGTTAGCAAATGATGCCCTGTCATTTTTGGCAACATGAACAGCGTCAGGAAAGGCACGTAAGGGAACCATAATAAAACTGAAAAAATACCTTAAAGTGCTACTATGACGAAATTCGTGTCTTTCTAATCTGAACTATTTAAAAACATAAACAAGCAGTCTGTACGTGAAGAAGAATGCTGTTTACTATTTTCAAATATCTCTTTTTGTTCCAGAGATATTCAAGTTTTTAAAATTTGCTAATTAGTCAAGTGATGACGTCACAAACTCAACCGAATTTTGGTCAAATATTATGAAAAAAAATATCTCAGCCAATTTGTATCAGAAATGCTTGATTCTTTGCAGTGACATTGTCCTAGGTGCGCTCCATAATATGAGCTTATCAGTTTTGCCTTACTAGCCTCGTCAGCATGTGCAAAATTCAATAGAATTTTTACTCTAAAACGAGGTTAGCAGGGCTGATTAACATATTTTGAAAAGAATAATTCATCGGCCGCCATTTGCAAAATTTGATATAAATAATAAAAGCAAAAATCATAAATAGAGAAACCTATCAACGTAGTTATCAGCCAAACAAAATTTGGGTAGTCAGTCTAAACTTCCGAACATAATTGAAAAGAGCCGAACATAATTCAACAATTCAACAATGTGGCCGAATAAAATGCTAAACACCATAACATAATTTGTATTTTAATTTTGACCCTAATAACCCTTCTTAAAAAACTGTTTTGTGATTGGCGCATACGCTTACGATTCCTAGAAAAGCTAAAGATAGAAAATCACAAGACTCCATTGTCTGGCAAAGACTACCGCAAGGTCACTCCTCCTTCACGATGTGCGAAAACAGCATGGATATGCGAACGTTGTTTTACAATCTCCGCGAAGAAGTGTCTTGTCCGGTGTGTTCGGACTTATTTAAGGATCCCAGACAACTTCCCTGTTTACACAGTTTCTGTCTGCATTGTTTGAAACACTGGCATCAGACGAGTGGCGGTCAAAATGCATTCAGATGTCCGAAGTGCCAAGCCCTAAGCAGAGTGCCTGCAAGCGGCGATCTGAAGGATCTTCCGACCAGCTTTTATCTGAACGGCATGATCGATGTGCTGGCCATAAAAGAATGCAAAACAACCCAAGTAACGTGTGGAAACTGCGACATGAAAAGCTCCGAGGCTTCGTACTGCTTTCAGTGTTGCATGTTCTACTGTGAACAGTGCCTAATTGGACACAACATGATGCGAAACAACAAAGATCATCGTGTTCTTGCGGTGAAAGAGTTCCAAGACGAGGAATATGAGGATGTATTGAAGCGACCCGTGTTTTGTTCAAAACAAGGACACCAGAAAGAAGAGTTGAAGTATGTCTGTAAGAAATGCGAAACAGCAGTTTGCCAAACTTGTGTCACTTTGGATCATGGAGGACATACATTGATGTTAATCGAGGAAGAAGCCGAGGCTCAAAAGATCGAGATGACAGCTCTTATACAAGAAGAAAGACAAAACTTACAGGAATATATGAACTTAGTTACTCAACTTGATGAAGAGTACGCTAAACTGATTGAACAAAGCGAAAACGTGAAAAGGAATGTCGACAGGTTTACTGATAACTTGATCAAAACAATTCAAGCGAAGGGACAAAATATTCTCGCTGCGGTGGAAAACGAAACAAGGAAGTCGGGTGAAAGTGTTGCAAAGACAAAGACTGAGATTCAGCAGAAAATAACTTTGATCGAATCATCGCTGGAAAAAGCTGATAAAATCTTAACACGAAGTATAAACGCTGAGGTCGTTCAGCTGAAAAAATCATTGGCAACAATTTTGGAAGAAATAGATCAAGCCAAGCATATTTCCCGAGACCCTGAATATCTGCCAACTGTGGTTTTCGTGGAAAACCAAAAGATTGAGAAGAGTATCAAAAGCGAAGAAATTGGGTTCTTAGAAATATTGTCCCCAACAAAAGCAAGTGAATCCTTTGCTACAGGGAAAGGACTCAGAGAAGGAACTGTTGGGCGTGAAGCTCAATTCAATTTGACCACAATAAACGCTAACAAAAGACAGTGTTATAATAAGTGTGACAATTTAACGGTAGAGATTAGAGACGAGTATAGGCGAGAATGCGTGACAAAGTGCAAAAAGATGATAACAAAGATGGAAACTACAACATTAGCTATTCTCCTAAAGTTCAAGGTAGCTGTAAATTATCTATTAAGGTGAACGGGGAACACGTTCGTGATAGTCCTTTTACTGTGCTAGTAAAACCATTTCATGTCAAACCTGTTTTGTCTTTTGCAAAACGTGGTTCGGATGATGGAATGTTTCAGTATCCTCTGGGGGTGGCAGTGAGTAACAGGGATGAAATAGCTGTAGCTGACCAGATAAACCACAGGGTTCAAATCTTCAACAGTAATGGCGATTTCATAAGATCTTTTGGCCGCAAGGGTAGCAATCAAGGGGAATTTCAATATCCTCTTGGAATAGCCTTTGATAAGGATGGAAAGATTTTTGTCTCAGACTATTATAACCATAGAGTGCAGATTTTCAATGGGGAGGGTAGGTACATGGGTATGTTTGGTGGGGAAGGAAGCCTTGATAATCAGCTCTGTTATCCTTGGGGTTTATCCTTGGATAGTCAGGGCAATATTATTGTTGCTGATTCAGGTAACAAACTGATTAAGGTCTTTTCCCCTGATGGCAATTTTCTAATGAAGATAGGTGGGCCTGGTTCGTTTAGGTTTCCTGTTCACTGTTCAGTGTGATGAATATCTCATAGTGTCAGATGCTGATGATCATAGTATAAAAATATTCAGTAGGGAGGGGGAGTATAAGTATAACTTTGGTAAGCAGGGTGGACGGGATGAGGAGTTTAATTATCCACGTTTTTTGTCAGTGACTAAGTCTGGACTACTTATGGTGTATGATCATAATAATCACAGAATACAAGTCTTTGAACTGAATGGTAAGTTTGTTGGCAAGTTTGGAACAGAGGGCAGCAACTTAGGAGAATTTGTTTGTCCATTTTCAGTAGCAATGCTAAGTAACAACCAAATTGTTTTGTGTGATAACAGCAATCATCGCATTCAAATATTTGAGTGATAATTGTCCTCTTCTAAAATAGCAACAAGAATAATGAATATCTTTATGTTTTGATTTCAAGTTTGGTGGGAGCCCTTCTCTATTGAGTCTCTTTGTAAGACAATAAGGAAAAGCTGTGAAGATGGTGACTGTTACTGTTCAAAGTGCTGTAGCATTTTTTTGTTCTGTGAAAATACTGTAATTGTAAATTTTGTCATTGTGGAAACGATCAGGTTCCAGTTAGTTGAAATTAAAAGAAGACTAATATCTGATCCAGGATTAGAACTCAGTTTGAATTTAATTTGATAAATCAATTTTACGTGAATTCTGCAACGGGTAAATATTTTGTCAGTTTTATATTTAGAGTCGCGTTCTAAAAGTGTTACGTGAGGAACCTTCTTCAGGTTAATTCTTTGCCTATTTCATTTTTATATTATATTTTTATAGTTTAAGACTGGAAATGCCATAGATATGTAAAACCTTGAAAGTTTTTCAATATAGATTTATACAAAAATTAAATTTTGGCAGAGGCGGAAAGAAGCGTTTCCCGTGGGAGATGTTTAAGTTTCTTTTTTATGAGATTTTATTTCATCAGATTTAAGTGCAGGTTATATTTTAATTCTGCTAACTTTATCCGGTTTTCCGGACACAAGAGAGCTAGGATGAGTATTGTTGACTGGAAAGCAGAATTTGTGGCGTTGTTCGTGGCGCAAATGAAAAATGTTAGAATCGTGTTTACGGCAAACGGCAAACGTGAGGTTCGTTTTGTGTTTTCTTGAAACAAACATAGATGGGAATAGTATAAACTAATTCTGGCCTTTGATCCTAACGTAAAACTGCTAAATTTTAATGAGAAACTGAAAACAGCGACAGGCAAACGTAGGATAAACATGGTCACGTGGTCGCTTCTGCCGGTTGCCGTTTGTCGTAAGCGTAATTCTTAATCTCTCTATTATCAAGGACTTTGCGCCTTATATTGGCTAGTCTGTGATTGTACGAACAATACGTTACTTGAATGTGTAATTTGATAAACAAGACGCGAGTGTTATACTACTCTTAAAGTAAGCATATTAAATAATTATCTGCTTAAATATTGTAACAAAAAGCTCAAGTGATTTAGAAATTACTGTTGTAAAAGTAGTTTATTGCGTCAAAAAAAAATAGTTTGTGTATCAAAAAAATCTGTGTAATCTTCACTTGATTTTTAAACCTCTGTTCGTAAGAGTTGTTAAATGTACATCACCATTGACTGGTTTGTACTAAACAGAGACAAAACAAAAATGCATGGCGACTACACGAACAGAATCGTGAATTATCAGTTTAAATACCGTGTTCTTTTTATGCCGCAATCAGTATCACAAAGGGTATGACAACAGCCCAGTGCCGTTTGAGATGTAGAAACCTTTTTTGATCAATCACGTCACGTGCCACTTGGAAAGCCACGTGCTTTCTGTCTGGGGGGGGGGGGGGTGGGGGCAGGGGCCCGGAGACATCCATAGACGCATTTATAAACAGCTTTGTAAATCCATTCGGAAGAACTTGTCGACGTTTCTGTTCACGTGCCACGTGAATAGCCACGTGCTTTCTTTTTTCCCGCGCTTTTCGACATGAATGTAAAGTGGATTATAATTACCGGGACTTTCCATTTATGGCGTTCTTTTTAATTATTTTTAATCTATTTTGCTTTTCTTTCTGCCTTTTTAAGGGTTGCTATAGCATCTTGGGTGGTTGGGAGGGGGGGGGAGGGGGGTGGAGGGTTGAGGGTCCAAAGACGCTTATAGACGGCCACTGAATACCTGATGAAAGAATAATAAAAACAGTTGAATAAAATAAATCCAATATGTTTTAAAAATTGGTAACATCGAAAGTTATCTGGCTGAAAATCTGTAAACCGTGAATTCAAATATTGAATACAACTGTGTAAGAAGACAAACATCTCTGAGAAAATCCCTTGGTTTACCCTGGCCACACTGGTGACAGTTATACACTATCCTTACTCATCCCTGATGTGAGAGGAAATTAAAATCAATCCAAAGATTACAGTGTAAAACCAAACATTGATTTTCTTTGTATTCCCTAACAGTCACAGTGAAACTGAGTTCTGGTTGAACTCAAAAAAGATCTTGTTTACATATTCTTTCCTCTCCAAACACGAAGACAAGGATAAGAATTTCAAAACAGCGCGCAGTTTCACTCGAATATTTGCCTGCTCGGAGCGCTGAAGAAATTCACCGCCGAGGTGAAATCCTTGGAGAAGTCTGTCATGTTTCCCTGTCTTCTGAAAGATCATCGTGTGAGCGAGGACATGCCTAGCCTAAAGGCCAAAAAGCAATGCAAACTAATTTCCATTGTAAAATTGGCTGGACTTTGCATGCATTCTTCTTTCGAGTATATGCAATTTTGGGCCACACGTTAGCAAAGGCCGCGCCTTTTACTTTGTGGTTCAAAAACCTACGTTCTTTTGGGCTCAAACAACGCGTGTTCATCTCGGACAACGGAAAGACACCAACGTAACTTTAGAACTCAGACTCCGAATAATTAGCTTCACACATTATACTTTGTGTCCTTCTGTTGACTTATTGTTCGTTTCATTTCAGTGCTAATTTTTGTGGAGTACTTTCAAGTTTTTCGGCTACAATGCCTTGATTTTATTATCCATTTTTGCAGACTGACTCGAACGAGACGACTTCAAGAGAAGTTGCCACGCGAAATTTTACGTGCCCGAAAATGTCGTTTTGTTTTCTCCTTAAAAAAAAAAATGGCGCAAGTTAATCTATTTTAAAACATGATTAGAAATTAAGATCAGTTTGTCTAAGTGAGTAAAATGTGATGCTTAAATTTAATAGGATAACAATAGATAAGGCGGTATGGGTAAACAGAATTTAACAGCATAACAATAGATAAGGTGGTATGGGTAAACAGAATTTAATAGCATAACGATAGATAAGGCGGTATTGGTAAAAGGCCTACAAAAGATATTACTTCTCCGGAAAAAAACTATACTTGTGATTGCACGCATGAGAATAAAGAATCGAAATGAAATGATCATCAAAAACAAAATGTCTTGATGTTTAAACAAATTCTCCCAACAACTATGAAATATGTGAGGAGTTGTGAGGTAAATATCCATTTTGATACAGAGACTTCCAAGGTTAAAAATCGGCTGAAAATAAAGGACGAATATCAGAGAACACACAACAACTGTGCAGATATGATCTCGACTTCTTTTTCTAAGTTTTGACCTTTAGTCGTGTCATAAAAAAGAAAGAAAGAAAGAAAGAAAGCCGTTAATGTCGCATTCCCCCCCCCCCCCCACCCTATGCCCCCCCAGGGAGATTAAGCTGGATTTAATAATAGATTGGTGTAATGGTCCCTAACCTGGAACGAGGTTCCCCCAGCACTGCACAAAATGACCATGGCTTGTTCTTTGATGATTAGGCATTTATTCGAAACCATTAATGTTGTATGAACATGTCTCATTTTAGACACGTGTGCTATAATGTACCAAACAATTTGCTACTTATTGCAATTTACCAAAAACGACGAAAATACACATGCTTATGCAGATATGGCTTGATCTCATCAGCTATACTATGACTTCATTTTTCCGTAACTCAAGGAAACTATTCTTTGCCAAAATGTGTCAGGAGATAACCAAACAGCTCATGAAAGCAACAGGCGCCGCAAACCTTCTCGAAAAAAAACTTTAAAGGTAAACCTCACAAGAGATTTGTTACCCCATCCGGCTGGAGGTCCGACAGGGGAACCCAAATAACCAACTTTCTTTAATTCCATTCTTCTCCAATGTCTGAGAGAACAACTGAACTGCTAGAAGAATAAACAAAATAAAAATAGACAAAACCTTGTTGACACACGTGAAACCCATTTGAAGTCAACTTTGTGGATCACGTGCGAGTGATCTGAGTTAAGTAACTTGCCTCGTGTGCACGTGTCTGCTAACTACTAAGTACAACCGGCAACCCAGTAAAAATATCTCGCTTTTTACTTTATTTTATTTTATTTTTTTCTTTTTGTCCCTCCAATCATTCCCTTGGACTCCAAGTGTTCTTTCCTCTGCCTAGCTCCGTGACCTCTTGGTATGTTAGCTTAGTTTTTCAGTTCTTGTTTTTCTCTTTTGTCACCTCAACTTTTCATTTATTCGTAGTCCACAGAATGGCGAGTTGGAGACGAGATGCCATTTTAAAGCTCAGGATAACAGCCCCCGAATTTTCCCCCCCCCCCCCCTCCCCACCATCGCTACAGACCATTGCTCAAAACTGCTTTATAAATCTTATCATCATCATCATCATCATCATCATCATTATTATTATTTTTTTTTTTCAGTTTACATTGCATTATCCAGCCTAAAAATACAGAGCTTATAAAAATACAACGCGATCTTCTTCTTCTTCTTCTTCTTCTTCTTCTTCTTCTTCTTCTTCTTCTTCTTCTTCTTCTTCTTCTTCTTCTTCTTCTTATTATTATTATTATTATTATTATTTTACCCTAATTTTATTTTCATACCCAACAGTAAAAGTGACGAAAACAGTTCCATTCAATTCAGTTCAATTCCTACGCTTTAGATTTTACGCCTCTCTGCTGGAACTGATCATCATCAATATACTTATTTTTTCTTTTTTTTTAGTTTATCATGATCGTGATTTTTGTTGGCTGCCAAATCAGTCAGATTTTGCAACAAGTTTACTTACAATGCTATCTTCTAAAGCACGTAACATTAATTTGTCACAATTGAGCTTACTTGCTCTTCTCTTGGTAAGAAAAGAGAACTCTATTTTTAGTGGATAAGCTATAAGCGACGGTATGTGTTTGTGCGGATGTTTTGGGGTTCTCCGAGCGTGTTCAAAGCGACAATTGTGCTGCAATTCGCCATGGAGTCTTATTATTTAGAACGAGACTTCTACAAGTAAAGTAATAGAATACGCATTGCATAACTGCGGCCACTATTCAGCCGGAGAACGCAGTGTACAAATTATCACTGGAGTTTGGATTATTACGTAATTAACCTGAAAACTATTACGTAATTATGCAGGGTGATAAAAACTGCGAGGGGATAGTAATATGAAAACTCCTTAAAACAACAAACAATTCGTCATATTATAAATTACTTTACAAACATCTTTATTCTTGATCAACAATTTACCATGCCATTCATCACAAATGAGCTTTTTCTATATTAGTGCCATGAGTTGTTATAAATCTACAAGATCCATTTTTTTCATTATCATTAAAAAAACTGAAAAACAGACACAGCTTTTTCGGGTACTATTAATATTTAATCCTTACTAGACAGTGTTCCAAATCGTAAAGCACCTCAAGAGAGTTCTCCACGAGTGACGGACTCCATCATTACTCTAAAAATCAAAAGCATCTCACCTCTTCTTCATAGCGGGCAGCAAGATTTCGAGCCATTGCTGTATACTGAACAAATGTCTGAAACAATTCCGATAATTTGTGCTGCAGCTTAGCATCTGGCAGCTCGAAATTCCTCGACCGCGACAACAGTTCCGCATTCAGTTCCTTCAGAAACATGAAAACATCGATAAGGGTCTGAATTTCTTCGTTAAATTGTGGCATGTCCTCGCTCATACGATGACCTTTCAGAAGACTGGGAAACATGACAGACTTCTCCAAGGATTCCACCTCATCGGCGAATCTCTGTTTTAAAATTCTTATCCTTGTCTTAGTAGTTGGAGTGGAAAGAATATATAAACAAGATCTCGTTAGACAAACTTACTTCGCTTACAAATGTTCAAAGAGAACCCAGTTTCACTGTACTGCTAGGAAATGCAAATAAAATCAATGTTTGATGTTAATCTTTGGATTTGATTTTAATGCAGTGCTTTCATATCAGGGATGGGAGTAAGGATGTATTTATATACATACTGAGATATACTCACTAAAAAGGCGTGTATTTTCATTCGCAAGCTAGTCTAAGTAGCTAAAAGCCAATCAAATGTCGCGTGTCGCAATCAGTCAATCAATCAATCAATCAATCAATCAATCAATCAATCAATCAATCAATCAATCAAATCAATCAATCAATCAATGTCGCGTATCCAGTCAGGAGCCACGTATCATGTTTAGTTTTTCACGAGTGGGCCAAAGTGGGCCTAGACTTTCTAAAAGCCCTTTCCTTTTCCTTCACTCTTTATGTTAAGTTCGTTTAATTTGGTACTTCGTTGGAAAGACTTCTCGGTTCGTCGCTCGCTGTTGCGAATTCGTCGCTCACTTTCTCGACTTCTCCGCTTCAAGTTAAAAGGTCCACTTGTGGCAAGTCTAGCGTAGCCGTATCAAAGCGATTCTCATTCAAGCCTGAACTGGCAGCGTTTGACTTTTCAAACCGTTTGCAAAATTGTACAAATTCGCTCTCCGGACAGTTTTCAATGTCGAATTTCTTTGAAAAAATAAAATGAGTGAGAAAAGATTTGTCGCTTATGAAACTTCAGTTGAGGATTATGTTGAAAGCATGGAGGACAGAAACGCGAAAGAGAAGACAAAACGAGATGTATAACTGAAGAATTTTTTGAGAAAGTAAAAGAACGATTTGCGAGAAGTGCACAGGAATGCGCCAGCAGAATTGAACAAGTATCTTGCAGAATATTTTTTTGTTCTTTTAAACGTAAAGACGGAGAAGATTATGAACCCTCAAGCTTAAGGTGTCTCGTCTCAAGTCTTGATCATTAGCAGTATTTGAAGAAAAATCACTACCCCGTGAGTACCATCAACCATAAACAATTTGAATTCAAAGAAAAGTCTACAGTCAAAACAAAAAGAGTTGAAGAAATCAGGCCGTGGAAACAAGCCTAAAGCCGCTGTGGCGCTGACCGACGAGGAAATCGACCTGCTATACGAAAATAATATGCTTGGCATTTCTTCTGCTGAATCACTGTTAAATACTGTTTGGCTTAATTAACAACACCATTCGTTTTGGAATGCGAGGTTGTCAAGAGCACAGAGATTTGTGTTGGAGTGATGTCAAACTTTCTGAGGACGCAAACGGTAACGAATATTTAAGGCTGGTTTCCATATGATCGCGGATCGCAGATCGCAGATCGCAATAAGGTCTGCGATCGTCTGCGATCATATGGAAACTACTTCTGCGATCGTCTGCGATCCTGCGATCGCGATCGCAGACGATCGCAGAAGATAGAACCATGTTCTATATAAAGGCTGGTTTCCATATGATCGCAGACGATCGCAGACCTTATTGCGATCTGCGATCTGCGATCTGCGATCCGCGATCATATGGAAACCAGCCTTTAGTGTACATTAAGAGACAAACAAAAACGAGGTCTGGTGTTGACGCCTCCAATTCAACGTCCGAAAGGTTTTCCCAAAAATGTTCTCGACTGGCACTGAAAGAGATCCCGTAGCCGTGTACAAAATTTACTGCGAAAAGCGACCGAAAAATATGATGGCTGACGATGCACCATTTTACTTGGGGATAAACTACACGAGAAAGGATAGCTCCAAAGAAATCTGGTTCAAGGCGGCACCGGTGGGTGTAAACAGTCTAAACACCTTAATGAAAACGATGGCTTTGAAAGCAAACATCAACAACGAGCGTCTCACCAACCATAGTGCTAGTAAACATATTATTCCAAAACTTAATGATAACGATTTTCCGCCAACACATAATATATAATCATACAATCATACATACAATCATAATCATACAATATAATCATAATATAATATACAATAATATAATAATAATAATAATAATAATAATAATAATAATAATAATAATAATAATAATAATCATACAGTTAAGCGGGCACAGAAACGTGCAAAGCATCACAAACTACGGTGGCTTTAACCTAAACCAGGAAAAAAAATATATCAGGCATCTTGAGCAGAACATCCCAAATACAGATGATTAATAGTACTTCAACTAGCGGAACTGCCGCCGCAAGCAAGAGTAAAACTCCGACGAATTTTTTTCCATGGAGCTGCAGACTCGTACCCAGTCGCTATTTACGTGGTTCGTGGGGTGGGAAGATTGGATACGAGGATGGACTGAGGCGCGCGGGGTGTCATGGGAAGAGGCGAAGGTAAAATAGCGACTGGCAGATTTCATCTAATATGGCGTCCGCCCGAAGAGTGATTTCTTTTTTGTTGGTTTGTAATGTCGTGCTGTCGTAATGGCTTCTTCGCGGGAATATTCGCAGGAAGACGAAATATGACTGTGATACTAAGCTTCGATCCACGATTCACTGAAAGAACTGTCCAAATCACCCACATCGTCTTGAAACCACCGAAAAGAAATGGAAGAGAATCCAAATTGAGAAGTCCGACTCAGATTAAACTTTGCAACCTATATTTTAATATTTTGTACATGCTTGCTGTAATGTTGCATTTGTAACGGAAGGCCATTATTTACGTAGCTCACATCTTTTATGCATGAGCTTTTGACTTGAATTTGTGTAACGACAAATTTTTATTAAACAATGAATTCAAATGTCAAATTATATATTCAAATTATATATACAAATTCAAATTATATATTCATATAATAAACATAATACACCATGGAAAGTGCGTCCGTACGGTATTTACGCACTCGTTGGTTTGTATCAGAAATCTCACTCGTTCGATTTCTGATTCTTCGCCAACTCGAGCGTAAATACCATAGGGACACACTTTCCATGAAGTGTACTATATATCTGCCACCAGTGTGGCCAGGGTGTACCGAGGGATTTTCTCCAAGATATTTGTCTTCTTACACAATTTTATTCAATATTCGAAATCATGATCTGTAAATTTTCAGTCGGATAACTTTCGATGTTCTGGTCAGTGTTTTAAAAAATCGATTTATTGTATTCGATTGTTTTTATTATTCTTTCATCAGGTATTCGGTGCCCCCCACCCTCACCCCTCCAGATGCTATAAGAATCCCTTAAAAACGAAGAAGAAAAATAGATTAAAAATAATTGAAAAGAACGCAATAAGTGGAAAGTCCCGGTAATTATTATCCACTTCACATTCGCGTCGAAAAGCGCGGAAAAACGGAAAGCGCATGGCTATTCACGTGGCACGTGAATAGAAACGTCGACCAAGTTCTTCCAAATGGTTTTTACAAAGATGTTACTAAATGCGTCAATGAGCGTCTCCAGACCCCTGCCCCCACTCCTTTCCCTCCCCCCAGTCCCCTCCAGATGGTATAGGAATCCCTCAATCGGAAAGCGCGGGGAAACAGAAAGCACGTGGCTTTCCAAGTGGCACGTGACGTAATTGATTAAAAATGGTTTCTTCATCACAAAAGGCACTGGGCTGTTGTCATACCCTTTGTGATATTGATCGCGGCATAAAAGAAACAGGGTAGTAAACGGACAATTCACGATTCTTTTCGCGTAGTCGCCATTTTTGTTTCGTCTCTGTTAAGTACAAACCATACAGTAAGTGGTGATGTACGTACTCTTACGGACAGAGGTTTTAAAAAAAGTCAAAATTACACAGATTTTTTTGATACACAAAGTATTTATTTTTTTAACACAATAAACTATATTTACAACAGTAATTTCTAAATCACTTGAGCTTATTGTTACAATATTTAAGCAGATAATTATGTAGCATGCTTACCTTAAGAGTAGTATAATACTCGCGTCTTAGAAAATAAACACTCTAAACTTTTTGAGCGTAAAATAAACACTTGCTTATTAACGACATTATTACACATTCAAGTAACGTATTGTTCGTACAATCACAGACTAGCTAATATAACGCGCAAAGTACTTGATAATAGAGAGATTAAGAATTACGCTTACGACAAACGGCAACCGGCAGAAATGACCACGTGACCATGTTTATACTACGTTTGCCCGTCGCTGTTTTCAGTTTCTTAGTAAAATTGAGTAGTTTTACGTTAGGATCAAAGGCCAGAATTAGTTAATACTATTCCCATCTATGTTTGATTCAAGGAAACGCAAAACGAACCTCACGTTTGCCGTTTGTTGTAAACGCGATTTTAAATTTTTCCCTTTAGGCCACAAACAACGACGTCACAAATTCTGCTTTCCAGTCAACAATACTCATCCTCTCTTGTGTCCGGAAAACCGGAGAAAGTAAACAGGATCAAAATGTAACCTGTGCTTAAATCTGATCAAACAAAATCTTATAAAAAACAAAATTGAACATCTTCCACGGGAAACAGTACTTTCCGCATCTGACAAAATTTAAATTTTGTAAAAAACTATGTTGAAAAACTTTCAAGGTTTTACATATCTATGGAATTCCCAGTCAGAAATTATAAAAATACAATAAAATAGGCAAAGAATTAACTTGAAAAAGGTCCCTCATATAACACTTTTAGGCCACGACTCTAAAAATAAAGACGACGAAAAAATTATCCGCTGCAGAATTCTTCACGTAAAAGTGATTTATCAAATGAGATTCAAACTGAGTTCTAATCCTGGATCAGATATTAGTCTTTTTTTAATTCCAACTAACTGGAACCTGATCGTATCCACAATGACAAAATTTACAACTACAGTATTTTCACAGAAAAAAATGGTACAGTACTTGGAACAGTAACAGTCAGCATCTTCACAGCTTTTCCTTATTGTCTGACAAATTAAAGAGACTTAATATAAAAAAGGGCTCCGACCAAACTTCAATCAAAACATAAAGATATTCATTACTACTGTTGCTATTTGACAAGAGTGACAATTATCACTCAAATATTTGAATGCGATGGTTGTTGTTATCACACACAACAACCTGGTTGTTACTTAGCATTGCTACTGAAAACGGACAAACAAATTCTCCTAAGTTGCTGCCCTTTGTCCCAAACTTGCCAACAAACTTACCATTCAATTCAAAGACTTGTATTCTGTGATTATCCTTGTCACACACCATCAGTAGTCCTGACTTAGTCACTGACAATAAACATGGATAATTAAACTCTCCATCCCCTTCCCCCAGCTTACCAAACTTATACTTATATACCCCTTCCCTACTGAAAACTTTTATGCTATGATCACCATAGTCTGACACTATGAGATACTCATCACACTGAACACAGTGAATAGGAAAACTAAAAGAATCAGGCCCACCTATCTTCATTAGAAAATTGCCATGAGGGGAAAATATCTTAATCAGTTTGTTACCTGAGTCAGCAACAATAATATTACCCTGACTATCCAAGGATAAACCCGAAGGGCAATAGAGCTGACTATCAAGGCTTCCTTTCCCACCAAACATACCCATGTACCTACCCTCCCAATTGAAAGTCTGCAGTCTACGGTTATTGCAGTCTGCTACAAAAATCTTTCCATCCTTATCAAAGGCTATACCAAAAGGATGTTTCAATTCTCCCTGATTGCTAAAGGTTCGTATGAAATCGCCATTACTGTTGAAGATTTGAACCCTGTGGTTCAACTGGTCAGCTACTGCTATTTCATCCCTGTTACTCACTGCCACCCCCAGAGGACTCCGAAACATTCCAGCATCCGAACCGTGTTTTCCAAAAGACAAAACAGGTTTGACATGAAATGGTTTTACTAGCACAGTAAAAGGACTATCACGAACATGCTCCCCGTTTACCATAATTGATAATTTACAGCTACCATGAACTTTGGGAGAATAGCTAATGTTGTAGATTCCTTCTTTGTTATCATCTATTTGCACTTTTGTCACGCATTCTTGCCCATGCTCGTCTCTTATCTCTAGCTCTACCGTTACATTGTCACGCTTATCATAACACTGTCTTTTGTTAGCGGTTCTTGTGGTCAAATTAAATTGCGCTTCACGCCCAACAGTTCCTTCTCTGAATCCTTTGCCTTCAGCAATAGATTCATTTGCTTTTGTTAGGGACAAAGTTTCCAAGAATCCAATTTCTTCGCTGTTGATAACGTTCTCAATCTTTTGGTTTTCCACGAAAACCACAATTGATAGATATTCAAGGTCACGAGTATGCTTGGCTTGATGTACTTCTTCCAGAATTGTTGTCAATGATTTTTTCAGCTGAACGACCTCAGCGTTTATACTTCGTGTTAAAAGTTTATCAGCTTTTTCCAGTGATAATTCGATCATAGTTATTTTCTGTTGAATCTCAGTCTTTGTCCTTGCAACACTTTCACCCAACTTCGTTGTTTCGTTTTCTACCGCAGCGAGAATATTTTGTCTCTTCGCTTGAATTGTTTTGATCAAGTCATCAGTAAACCTGTTGACATTCCTTTTCACGTTTTCGCTTTGTTCAATTAGTTTAGTGTACTCTTCATCAAGTTGAGTAATTAAGATCATTTCTTCTTGCAAGTTTTGTCTTTCCTCTTGTATAAGAGCTGTCATCTCGATCTTTTGAGCCTCGGCTTCTTCCTCGATTAATTTCAATGTATGTCCTCCATGATCCAAAGTGACACAAGTTTGGCAAACTGCTGCTTCGCATTTCTTACAGACGTATTTCAACTCTTCTTTCTGATGTCCTTGTCTTGAGCAAAACACGGGTCGCTTCAATACATCCTCATAGTCCTTGTCTTGGAACTCTTTCACTGCAAGAACACGATGATCTTTGTTGTTTCGCATCATGTTGTGTCCAATTAGGCACTGTTCACAGTAAAACATGCAACACTGAAAGCAGTACGAAGCCCCGGAGCTTTTCTTGTCGCAGTTTCCACACGTAACTTGGGTTGTGTTGCATTCTTTTATAGCCAGCACATCAATCATGCAGTTCAGATAAAAGCTGGTAGGAAGATCCTTCAGATCGCCGCTTGCAGGCACTCTGCTAAGAGCTTGGCACTTCGGACATCTGAATGCATTTTGACCGCCACTCGTCTGATGCCAGTGTTTCAAACAATGCAGACAGAAACTGTGTAAACAGGGAAGCTGTCTGGGATCCTTAAATAAGTTCGAACACACCGGACAAGAGACTTCTTCGCGGAGATTGCAAAACAACTTTCGGATATCCATGTTGTTTTCGCACACAAACGAGGGGTGACCTTGCGACAGTCTTTGCCACACAATGGTGTCTTGCGATTTTTTATCTTTAACTTTTCTGGGAATCTTACTTGTATAAGCCAATCACAGTACGTTGCTTCAAGGGGTTGTTGACGGGTTGGTTTTGGTTTCTGATTACCAGTTATGTGTTCCTGGTGAGACAACTTTTTGTTTGCGAAGAAGACATGGTAATCAAAAACAGATGAGGTCAACTTTTAGTGAAGTGAACTTTATTATAAACTTAACTTTTTACAAAGCTGTTAGACCACAGTGATAATTATAAATGATGTAAATATAAAACAGTTGCCGCCGAACACACTTCTTAGAAATTAGTTTTATTTGAAAATGTTTAATTCTCTTCTTTTCTCTTCGCCCTTCTCAGCACTTTACACAAAAAAAAAAAAAAAAAAAAAAAAAAAAAACTTTACACCACGCCTGATGAAGTCTTGTGATTTTCTATCTTAATTGTTTTTCTGGGGAATCATTGGCGTATGAGCCAATCATAGAAAGCTGTTGTAATAGGTTGTTGACCGTTTCGTTTTGGTTTCTGATTCCCAGGTATGTGTTCTTGGCGCGCTAAGTCTTTGTTTGATGGCGCAAAGTCATGCAAATCAAGAAGAGATGAAATACAAATGTACTCGGTCAATAAAATGGGGTCAGTGAAATGAACTGTGAGTTTACTACGATAATTAGAAGCCTCACAGGTAGAGTAAGGTTTGAACAATTTTAATTCCCTTTTCTTTCCTTGGATTTTCTTGGCAGTCTATTTCACCACAGAATGAATTTTTTGCGAGCTGCAGAATGCTGTTTTAAAAGGTTGTTGACTGTTTCGTTTTGGTCTGTGATTCCTAGGAATGTTTTCTTATCGCGCACATGCTGATTAAAACCTCTTATGTCATGAACTGCAAGATCGTGAAAATAAGCGACTAATTCGCTAATGGCGATCAGGAAAATCTGGAGCGGTGGAACACTAGTAGAAGGGGACTGAAATATTTACTTCTCTCAGAACCTAACTTACATGGTAAGGTCAGGCTGTCAGATATACTGATTTTTGCTTGGTAAACCGCTCCCTTGGAGAAAGCTTCTGAAAGCGACAGACGCTGCAGACATAAGTCGGAAAAAAATTTTTAACGAAAACTTTACGGAAGATTTGGTACCACATCCGGCTGGAGGTCCCACATGGTAACCCAAATAACCAACTTTCTTTCCTTTCTTCCTTAATGCCTGAGAGAATACATGAAGTGCTAGAAGAATAGACAAAAGGGCTAGGTTAGCAAAATCTGGAGGAAGAGAGGAAGGGAGGGTGGGGGTGGGGGGTGAGAGAAAACTATTTTTCTTTCATAAGTGTCTTCTAATGACCCTTTGTACTTTCTACTTATTGACTTAGAATCAAAAGAAAAATGCAAAAAAAAATAAAAATAATAAATAAATAAATAAAATAATAATAATAAAAATCTCACAAGAAACACTAATATGAGGCAATATTTCTGGAGCTATGTTTTCATAAATCCAGGTATATATTACAAGGGTATAATCCAAATGAACTCAAAAGAGTTGAAAATATGGAGCAACGTTTATAGCCCTGCGTGTCTCAATCACAGCTTTTTTTCAAGCAATGAATCTGACGTTACTAGACAGGCTGAAAGCCTGAAATAAGCCGTTAGTTATTTCAGGATATGATGAACGAAAGGAACTTGCTAGGGTTTTGTTTTAAGAGTCTTTTAAGGCACTCATTAACAACTCGATTTCTTGCTTAAAAAGTCACATTATGAAGGTACTGTCTCTTGTTTATTTGATTGCTACAGTTTATTTCGAGATGATTAATCAGGCAGACGAAAATTGGCTGATACACTTCCAATAATTATTACAAGGGTATAATCCAAATGAGCTCAAAGGAGTTGAAAACATGGGGCAGCTTTTATAACCCTGCTTGTATAAACCACAGTTGTTTTCCAAGCAATGAATCTGACTTTTTTTTATGGGTGTGCGAAGAATGCGAGTTGTGGAGTTGCGAGTTGCGAGTTGCGAGTTGCGAGTTGCGAGTTGCGAGTTGCGAGTTGCGAGTTGCGAGTTGCGAGTTGCGAGTTGCGAGTTGCGAGTTGCGAGTTGCGAGTTGCGAGTTGCGAGTTGCGAGTTGCGAGTTTCGAGTTGCCAAAACAAGAAAATGAAAATTTCTAGTAAAGATAACGTTATATAAAAGTTAGGGATCGCAAGGACGTAAAAACGGACTTTTCAGAGAAAAGGGTATATTCAAATCTTTTGTTGAGTTCAGTTAGTCACAAAGTCACAACAAGAGAATAACGCTTTTGAGCAAAGGAAGTGTAAGGGATCGATGCCACTGGTTTATAAATCTCAGATAACTTATCACATTGGACAAATCCTCCATGGTGAACAAAAATTAACTGCACGACTACGTGGTCTTTACCATCGCAACTTTCCAGATCGCTACATTCCGTCAGAGTTTCTAAGATTTTCCCACGCGTTTATTAAACTGCAAAGAGCGGATTCATGTGCACGTGCATGTGCAAGCAAAGAAAACACGTAAAAAGTGTAAAGGGAAAAAACTCGAGGGAAACTTTTCTAAGAGTGCCAATTTATAAAAACGCTAGTAATAATCAATACTAATAATCGAAAGTTCAGAAAATGAATCGTAGCCAACAAATTTCACGTTAGTTCTGTTTTTCAAATAATAACTGACATCGACAGGTTACATTACTGGGTCTCCGAGCTGGCTGGCCGTTCCATATGATCGGCAACGATCATTCCATTGTTGAAAACAGTATTTTAGGTATCAATGCATTGTTCTTCAAAAGACCAATAAACAGACATCTAAGCTTATCCTGTTGAAGCCTTTAGTTCATGTAGCGATACCCTGTTTAATAATAATAATAATAATAATAATAATAATAATAATAATTCTAATAATAATAATCATCATCATCATCATCATCATAATAATAAATTTATATAGCGCTTTTTATATGATATTCAAAAGCGCTTACAATATAAAAACGAAAAATTTAGTCAAAATCAATAAAATATAAAATTTAAGAATAATCAATCAAACAAAAAAGTAAGAAATAAAATAAACAAAGTAGGGAATAATCAGATGTCGTATGCTGTTTTTCAAAAAAAAAGTCTTTAAGTGTTTCTTGAAAGTATTTAAGTTCTTGGCAGTCCTAATTGCCAGAGGAAGCTTATTCCACTTGGATGGACCAGCAAAAGCGAATGCTCGATTACCAAAAGTCTTACATTTGGTTCGAGGCACCTCTAACAAAGTGAGGTCATTAGATCTCAAAGAGCTTCTGATTGATGCCTTTTCCCTGATGAGATCACAGATATAACGTGGAGGGATACCATTTAACGCTTTGAAAACAAGTAGTAATGTTTTGAATTCGATCCAAAACTCTACGGGTAACCAGTGAAGATCTTCCTTGTACATGCACGCGAATCCGCTCTTTGCGGTTTAATAAATGCGTGGGAAAATCTTAGAAACTCTGACGGAATGTAGCGATCTGGAAAGTTGCGATGGTAAAGACCACATAGTCGTGCAGTTAATTTTTGTTCACCTTGGAGGATTCGTCCAATGTTATAAGTTATCTGAGATTTAAAAACCAGTGGCATCGATCCCTTACACTTCCTTTGCTCAAAAGCGTTATTCTCTTGTTGTGACTTTGGTTTATATTAAAACTGAACTCAATAACAGATTTAAGTACCCTTTTCCTTTTCTTTTCCTAACTTTTATATAACGTTATCTGTACTAGAAATTTTCATTTTCTGGTTTTGGTAACTCGCAACTCGCAACTCGCAACTCGCAACTCGCAACTCGCAACTCGCAACTCGCAACTCGCAACTCGCAACTCGCAACTCGCAACTCGCAACTCGCAACTCGCAACTCGCAACTCGCAACTCGCAACTGCAACTCGCAACTCCACAACTCGCAAATTACCCAGTCCCTTTTTTTATTGTTTTATTATATAATACTTATACTACTTGCCTGATTCAATTCAATACTTGCGCTACTAACAATACGACACTTATACTATCTACAACACTTACACTACTAGCAATACGATACATACATTAAAGTACAATGCGATACTTATACTACTTATAATAAAATATTGGTGCTACTTACAGTACAGTACGACTTATTTACGGTGATATACGCGTATCAAATAAAGCAAAGTCGAAAAGGATAAAAATCTGAAAAGAAAAAGAAATAGTAGGACACGAAAAACAAAGGGAAGAGAAGAGAGAGGCCGTACTCCTAACGTAGAAGTCTTGGAACAAGAATGAAGTTAAAAAAAATCATCGAAGGTTGAGTAGCAATCAGGGGACTATCCAAAAAAAAAAAAAAGGTAAATTGAAGTCACAGTTCATTTGAAACAGTTCCATTTTAAGTTGTATTTCTTAACAGCGTTCGTCTTATAAGCGAAACGTTTTTCGATTTCTTGGCACTTTAAGAAGATTTGCGAACAAATATGTAAATTCGGCAGGGTTTTCTTAATTTTGGATGAGTAAATGTGATGTCTGTAGAAGTATATCCTCAGTATTATCGACTAAACCTAGACAGGTAGGTAGGGTCAAAGAAAAGTCTTGAGGCTTAATTAACCTGATGCTGTATCAACCAATATTGTACGTTTTGCCAAAAAAATTGAACAAAATCACATTCCCAGAAGAGATGGATCAGGGTTTCTGTGCCGGTTTTGTTCTCAGAAGGTACAGGCGTCCGTTAGAGAAATGCCTATTTTATGTGAAGGAGTTTAAATTGGAAAGTTGAAAGTTTAGTTTCTCTAGTACAATAAAAGGGTAGAATATATGACTCATCCCATTTTATCGAATTTTCGTAATTTCCGCAGTCAGTTATCCATTTTCTCTGGTTTTTAGTTGGTGTTGAAGTAATTCCTTTAACAATTAATTTATAGGCTTCTTTGCTTGAAGTTTGAAGACGATAGTAGCTTTTGGCCACAAGTCGGTTGGGTTTTGGAATTTTTCATACTGGCTGATCCCGAAAAGACTTTTTCAATTTTTTCATGGCAGATGCAACACCGTAGTACGTTAAAAAAGTGTTCTTAAATTTATAGCGAGATTTAAAGTCCTCATACTTTAAAAAATTGGACCTATGATCTAAAATGTCTTTGACCTGATTGACTCCTGCACGGGACCAATTTCGATAAAAGACGGGTTGATTAGCAATCCTTATAAGGGAATTGTACCATATCGGTGAATTTCCAATGTATGACTGTTGGGTTTTCTTCGTAATTTAGATTTGACCAAATTTCAATTACCTCTTTAGTGAAAATATCTTGAATATTTAAACCAGGTACATCAGTTTGGTTTGAGTTACCGATCAGAAGTAATTTGCCGCCATGTTTCTAAGAAAAAAAATAAAAAAATAAAAAAAAAATTCCGTTTAGCCGAGTTGTTGTCATCAAGGTACTTTTGCACCCATTTAGCTTTCAAAGCGCAATTAAAGGATTGGATATCTAACAGTTTTAATCCACCGTCTTTGTATTGATTTAGCATCACACTCCTTTTAATTTTATCCCCTCTGCCATCCCACAAAATAATTGTACAAAATTTGATGGATTTCTTTTAGATACGATTGCGAGGACGGCAAAGGCAAAGGTGACATGATATAGACAAGCTGAGATGCAGCTTAGCTTTTAATGACAGTTACCTTGCATAGTAAGGTTAATCTTCTTTCTAAACTGCCAGCAATTTAGGATTTTAACGATTTTTTCCTTTTTTCCTGATAATTTAGAATGACAGCTTCTTCCTCACTGGTCGAAAACCATACCCCAAGGGATTTAACCTTTCGAAAAGTTCACTTGATGTTTAGCTTCCCTGTTCGGTTTTTAAGAGATCCGATCCAGAGTGCCTCCGTTTTCTCATAATTAACTTTAAGGCCTGACAGTTTGGCAAACATATCGAGTAACAGAAAGGATCTTTCTAACGAAGGCTTTGTGCCGTTCAATATGAGTGTAGTATCATCAGCATATTGGCTGACTTTAAACTCCTTGTCTGAAATTCGAATACCATGGATTTGTTTATCTCGTCTAATTGCCGCCCCAAGAATTTCAGCACACAGAATAAAACGATACGGGGACAGGGGACAGCCCTGACGTACGCCTCTTCTTAGATTGAAGAAGTCTGATGTCCAACCGTTATTTTGTATGCCGCTACTGATGTCAGTATAAAAGAGTTTAAACCAAGAAATAAGGGAATTTCCGAAGTTATAATAAAATTAGAGATTTTTCAACAAGGTCCATTCAAGAGTGTTAAACGCTTTTTCGAAATCAATAAAGAGAAGAAGTCCAGGAAGTTGTTCGACGTTCGTA
This sequence comes from Pavona decussata, assembly GCF_977016875.1. Classification (NCBI taxonomy): domain Eukaryota; kingdom Metazoa; phylum Cnidaria; class Anthozoa; order Scleractinia; family Agariciidae; genus Pavona; species Pavona decussata. The sequence continues at coordinate 177,665 of NW_028145943.1, forward strand.
GCCATATATTTTCTCCAATAAACCTATTTTTTAGAAGCCTGTTTGATCGTTATTCGATTTACCGAAGGCAGGACTCTTTTTATTCTACTAGCGATTGATTTTGCAGCGATTTTGTAATCACAAGTTAAACTGAAGCGAGATGGGTCTCCAGTCTTAATGTAACACAGAGCCTTTATCTTTCTGTGGAATTAAGGTTATTAGGCGGTCTTTTTAAGCCTTTCCGTTGTGATATAGAAATAAAAGGAGGCCTTTCGCATAGGAGGCTTTAATAGGGGAGGAAAAAGGACTTAATATCATTCTAAAGGACTTTATAAAATTCAGCTGTAATTCCGTCCGTCCCAGGTGTCTTGTTTGGTTCCATAGCTTTTAGACTTTCCAAACATTCTGCAGTCGTTAGCAAACCGTCACAAAGTTTTCTTTCGTCGTCACTTATTTTGCAGTGATTGTTTTGTTGAAAAAAAAAAAGGTCTTCGCCAATATCTTTTTGTGAACAGCTATTGTTTGAAGCGTAAAGTGTCCGATAAAAGCGTCTCGCTTCTTGTAGAATTTCTTGATCTGTATTTGAAGGACGGTGTTGTCATCGATTTTCAAATTTCTTATTGTTTTACTATTAAAATGCCTTTTTTCCAACCCAAAGAAATCCTATGCATTTTTCTCCCCTTCATTATACCAACGCGTTCTGGACCTAATAATAGAACCTTGGGTTTTGTAGCGGATCACTAGCTCTAGGCTTTGTTTCTTAATCTCCAGTTTCGTACGGTGCAGGGAGTGACGGTGCATGTCGGCTTAACACGCCGCTTTATTCATAAAAATTTCAGCAACCAAACGAGAAATAATTCACCTTTCGCGGTTATTTTAACCGTTTTACTCTTGGATTTAGAAAAAGAAATCAACCTTTATAAGAACCAAGTAATGACAATAATAGCTGTGTCTTTGCTTCATCTCATTTTATCACAGAAAACGATGCTTCTTTCGCGAGTATTAATTTTCGCGATTGCAAGAAGAACGATTAGAGCAAACGTGTACTCAATTTTGCGATTTCGTCGGCGTTTTATTTTCTTAAACCCTACAAGCTGAGGACACTAGTCCCAAAGAATAAGGAAATACTGGAAAGATTCAAAATCCTTGCTTAATCTAACTACAAGAAGCCTACAAATCAGTGGAAACTTTAATGACTGTATTAATTGAACAGGTTTTGGCCGAATTTCAAGCTGAACAAAAATAGTGAATCGAGGGAAGAGTGCTAGCCGTAAACAAGACCGGAAAGATGTTTTCAATGACAGATAGGTACAGTTTTAATTCAGAACGATTCACCACAAGGTCCGGCTAACCCAGAACATTTAAAATTCTTTTTAGCTTCCGAACATTTTCTTGAAAATGTTATCATATAACAGACCTTTATTCCATCAGCAGTAGTTTCACTGCGCGCTGAATTGCGTAAATTTTAACCTTCAAAAATGTACTTACTTCGCCAAAACGGGATCCTTAGTGGTGGTTGACTTTGAGCTTTAAGTCCGCCAAAACAAGCATTCGAAAGCTAAAATGTTCAGTTTTTTGTTTTGTTCAAAGTTTTCCGTTCTACACAATTTGCTAAGGCCGATCCAAAAAAAAATCAATCATGAGAATTTTTATTGGTCGGATACTCGTCTGGTACAAGTTGGAAACTGGGCAACATACTGTGCTGTTGTGCTGGTCAAAACTTACTATTTTGGAAAAAAAAAATGTTTCTCCTGTTTCACCCTCCTTTTGTTAAGGAAGACAAGCTCAAGGTGTCCCGTGAGCTATCGTACGCATGCGCTTCCTTGCTTTGTTGTTGCTTTCTGTGTGAGAAGATTCATAGCCTTGAGACAAACTCAAAAATGAGGCAAAGTTGTTTTAATTTATTAATATTCTCGGTGTTTTGTCCTTAACTTTGCACAGACCAGACGTTTGAATTCGACGATACTAGTCCGTGCTTTTCTAACTGCTTTCTCAAGCCAACCGGAAGCTGTAGGTCATTTTGTGAGTTCCTATAAAATCAGTGGAGAATGAATAAAGGAACATGAAGTATGCGAAATATCACATTTATCAACTGCGGATGAAAGATTTAGAACATGGAAGATTATCGTAAAAAATATACACAATTTGATTATGCAGTTGCCGAAGGAAAGCCTGAGAAGACAATCAAGCTTAAACGGGATTGGAACCCATAATTCCCGCAACATCAGTGCAGTGCTCTACCAACTGATGTATCCAGCCAACTGGAATTTCACAGAATAAAAAGCTCCCAGTTGGAATGCGATATTATTGTCCATTCATCGACCTATTCAGTGTTTCATCCGCAGTTCATTCTATGATAGTTCACAAATTTGATATTCAATTAAAAACTATTTGCTATTTCTAATCGATTGGCGTAATTTTTGATCCTCGTGGATCACATGATGGCTCCCATCTGCCATCGATGTGTTCAGTGTTTCAATTCCAACATATGTTGGTTATTTTTTGCGGTCTTGTCTCTTATCCTTAGCTTGTTGCAGTTGTATTTGTCTCAGTATTAACCCTTTGAATCCTAGGTTTGTGCTATTTTTTTTCCATGACTTTTTGGTAATAAATCGTCTGAACCACTTAATTTCTCCATAAATGGAGATAAAATAAAAATATCTGCGGTCTTAAGAAACTGTGGGCTCAGGCTAAATTATCACGTGATACAAGTGACGGTTGTTGTTTGTTTCGAGCGAGTGCACGAGCACGAATCTGGTAAAATCATCGCTTTATAAGTGTTTTTCGAGCCATTTTCCTCTGCAGAAGCCCCCATTCTGGTATCCATGCTGACTGAGTCGCCAAACATGCTGTGTAGCAGACATGGAGGCCCACGAGTGAAGTTGTCTCTCTGGCCGTTTTGTGGGTGGAGTCCAGGACCTACCACGGCAATTTGGGCGAGTTTGGAAAAGCAAAATATGCAATGGATTCGAAATTTTGCTGTTAGTACTGGGTGGCTCGAGAACTCGCGCTATGGCTGAATTACCCAGAATTCTTTTTGGGCGTGAACGAGGCAATGTGAGATACGCAAGACTGGGTCTGATAAAATGGTTGAAGTATAGCCCTCGGAAAACGCCCAACCAACCACCAACCAAACAGACGTTATGGGAATCTGATCCCGACCAACCAGGTATTATGAGAATCTACCCCTCCCACCAAAAAGACTTTATGGGAATTTGCCCTTCCCAGCCCCGCCCCCGAAGCAGGAATTATGAAAATTCCCCCCCCCCCCCCCCCATAGGAACCAGACATTATGGGAATCTCCCCCCTTCCTTGCTTCTCCCACCAATCACACATTATGGGAATCTGCCCTTCCCCCAAGCAGATATTGTGGGAATCTATTCCCCCCTCCCCCTCACCACCAACCAGACGTTATGTGTATCTGTCCCCCCCTCCCTCTCCCATCCGATTCCCACCGACCAGATCCTCTGGGATTCTGCTCCACCCCTCCAACCAAACAGACGTGATGTGGCATGTGGATCTGTTTAAAAGGCGATGGGACAAAACCGATGACTGAAAAGCCAAGAGAAAGTGAAAGCACGTGGGTGTAAAGAAAGGATGGGAAAAATATTACAGTGCATGAGCTTACATCTATCGACATCTAAGTATTTTCAACCAGTTCTAACAAATAAGAACTGGTGGGCTTAGCGCGTGAATATCAGGTTTAAATATTTGAGAAAACAAAGAGGCTACCGAAGAAGGGATTATACAATCAGGCAGTCGCGAAGTTTCTCTGATCTCTGCTGTGTACAAACCAATAGATATTGGTGTTGTTCTGTTTAATTTCAGGTCAGTAGCCGAAACCTTCATTTGACATCTCTCTGGACCGGGGATTTAAAAAACAAAAGAAGATCACACAGGTATTTTATACCCATTCTGTCATTTATTTCATTTGTCTGTGTTAAAAATTATAAACTAGTTTTACAGCATTAAAGCTCATTGTCTATCGTCATAGTAATATTGCTCGATTGTCCTATGTTACACTCATTTTCAGATTTACTGCTTAAGCCTTGTCATAGTTAAGAAAATAAACATATACTATATAGCATTTAGTGAGTATTCAATAATTGCTAATTAAATTACAGAGCCATTGAATAGCTATTGTTTGTACAATGGTAAGGTTTGATGTTGAAACAGCCCAAGTAAGGAGCAGAGGGAATGATCACCCCTACCCCTTAAGTTTGTTTTCTAGTGAACAATACAGTTCAGGCTACACCGGTCACGACTGACAAATGGAGTTAGAAAGGTATATTGTAGATGTGCCGGTAAGGCCATACTGCTCTCCGAATAACAAGACTACGATTTGGTGTAAAAACTTTGATGATGGAAAGAAATGCCACAGATATCTTATATAGCGGAAGTTACAAAAAATACAACAAAGTATATATTGTTGTATACCATACCATTTGGGAAAGAACTACCTTGAAAACTTTGTTAATAAAACAATTTGCCTTAGGTGTAACTAAAACGAAAAATAGTACCGTTAAAGAATTGTTGGTCTAACAAGCACTTTATAAATCAAATTAAATCAAAATAATGCGCTTATCCTAATCTACCGAAATCCTGCAAATTTTTGCTTCAATCAAACCAGTTACTGTTCAACGAAACAGGCCCCGATTTGACCCATAACGCAAAAAGCTAACTAAAGATGCTAGAAACGAAAATAGTAAACAATTTTACAGCTACTGCAAAGGAAGGTTTGCAATAAAAGTACCAAAATGTAACTTTTTCTGCTGTAAAGAAGCCAATTTTCACTTAAATATTTGAATTCGATGATTATCCTTATCACACACAACAATTTGGTTGTTACTTAGAACTGCTACAGAGAGCGGTTCATTAAATTCTCCCAGGTTGTTGCCGTCCGTACCAAACTTTCCAACAAACTTACCATTCAGTTCAAAGACTTGTATTCTGTGATTATCCCGATCACACACAATCAGTAGTCCTGCCTTAGTCACTGACAAAAAAAGTGGATAATTAAACTCCCCATTCCCTCCCCCCCACTTACCAAACTTATACTTATACTCCCCCTCCCTACTAAACACCTGTATGCTATGATCACTAGCATCTGACACTATGAGATATTCATCACACTGAACACAGTGGAAAGGATAACTAAAAAAACCAGGCCCTGCCCCACCTAGCTTCATTAGAAAATTGCCATCAGGGGAAAACATCTTAATCAGTTTGTTACCTGAATCAGCAACAATAATATTACCCTGACTATCCAAGGACAAACCCAAAGGACAATAGAGCTGACTATCAAGGCGTCCTTTCCCACCAAACATACCCATGTACCTACCCTCCCCATTGAAAATCTGCACTCTATTGTTATAACAGTCTGCTACAAAAATCTTTCCATCCCTATCACAGGCTATTCCAAAAGGATGATCAAATTCCCCCTGGTTGTTACCATGGCGACCAAAGGATCTTACGAAATCGCCATTACTGTTGAAGATTTGAACCCTGTGGTTCATCTGGTCAGCTACTGCTATTTCATCCCTGTTACTCACTGCCACCCCAAGAGGATACTTAAGCATTCCAACATTCGAACCGTTTTTTCCAAAAGATAAAACAGGTTTGACATGGTATGGTTTCACTAACACAGTGAAAGGACTATCACGAACATGTTCCCCGTTTACTTTAATTGACAATTTACAGCTACCTTGGACTTTAGGAGAATAGCTAATGTTGTAGATTCCATCTTTGTTATCATCTATTTGCACTTTTGTCACGCATTCTCGCCCATGCACGTCTCTCATGTCGACCGTTACATTGTCACGCTTATTATAACACTGTCTTTTGTTAGCATTTCTTGTGGTCAAATTGAATTGAGCTTCACGCCCAACAGTTCCTTCTTTGAGTCCTTTGCCTTCGGCGATGGATTCACTTACTTTTGTTAGGAACAAAATTTCCAAGAATCCAATTTCTTCGCTTTTGATAATGTTCTCAATCTTTTGGTTTTCCACGAAAACCACAGTTGGCAGATATTCAGGGTCACGGGAAATATGCTTGGCTTGATCTATTTCTTCCAGAATCGTTGCCAATGATTTTTTAAGCTGATCGACATCAGCGTTTATACTTCGTGTTAACAGTTTATCAGCTTTTTCCAGCGAAAATTCGATCATAGATATTTTCTGCTGAATCTCAGTCTTTGTCCTTGCAACACTTTCACCCGACTTCCTTGTTTCGTTTTCTACCGCAGCGAGAATATTTTGTCTCTTCGCTTGAATTGTTTTGATCAAGTCATCAGTAAACCTGTTGACATTCCTTTTCACGTTTTCGCTTTGTTCAATTAGTTTAGCGTAGTCTTTATCAAGTTGAGTAATAAAGTTCATTTCTTCTTGCAAGTTGTGTCTTTGTTCTTGTGTAAGAGCTGTCATCTCGATCTTTTGAGCATCAGCTTCTTCTTCGATTAATTTCAATGTATGTCCTCCATGATCCAAATTGACGCAAGTTTGGCAAACTGTTTTTTCACATTTCTTACAGATGTACTTCAACTCTTCTTTCTGGTGTCCTTGTCTTGAGCAAAACACGGGTCGCTTCAATACATCCTCATAGTCCTTGTCTTGGAACTCTTTCACTGCAAGAACACGATGATCTTTGTTGTTTCGCATCATGTTGTGTCCAATTAGGCACTGTTCACAGTAAAACATGCAACACTGAAAGCAGTACGAAGCCTCGGAGCTTTTCTTGCCGCAGTTTCCACACGTTACTTGTGTTGTGTTGCATTCTTTTATGGCCAGCACATCGATCATGCCGTTCAGATAAAAGCTAGTCGGAAGATCCTTCAGATCGCCGCTTGCAGGCACTCTGCTAAGAGCTTGGCATTTCGGACATCTGAATGCATTTTGACCGCCACTCGTCTGATGCCAGTGTTTCAAACAATGCAGACAGAAACTGTGTAAACAGGGAAGCTGTCTAGGATCCTTAAATATATCCTTACACACCGGACAAGACACTTCTTCGCGGATATTGTAAAGCAACGTTTGGATATCCATGTTGTTTTCGCACACAAACGCGTTAACGAAGAGTGACCTTTGCGATAAGCCTTACCACACAATGGAGTGTTGTGATTTTCTATCATTAGCTTTTCTAGGAATCGTAAGCGTATAAGCCAATCACAGAACACTTTTTAAGAGGCTGTTGATGGTTTGGATTCCCAGGAATGTTTTCCTGGTGCGACAAGTTTTTGTTTGCAAATTAAAGACGTTATGCCAATCAAAAACAGTAAAAGGTCAATGAAGTGAACTTTATTATATAAGCTGTAAAACTACATGTAAATATAAAACAGTTGCGGCCGAACGAACTTGTCAGAAATTCGTTTTATTAGAAAATCGTTAATTCTCTTCTTTTTCTCTTCGACTTTGTCAGCACTTCGCACCACGCAATAGAATCTTGTGATTTTCAATCTTTAGTTTTCAGCCTGGGAATCATTGGCGTATGAGCCAATCATGCATAGAAAGCTGTTGTAAGAGGTTGTTGACTGTTTCGTTTTTGGTTTCTGATTCCCAGGTATGTGTTCTTGGCGCGCCAAGGTTTTGTTTGATGACACCAAGTCGTGCAAATCAAAGAGAGATGAAATACGAATGTACTCAGTCAATAGAATGGGGTCAATCAAGTGAAATGTGATTTTACTGCGATAATTAGAAGCCTCACAAGTAGTTTTCTTTTCCTGGATTTTATCGGCAGTCTATTTCATCACGTAATGAAATTTTGCGAGCCAATCTCAGAATGCTGTTTTAAGAGGTTGTTGACTGTTTGGTTTTGGTCTGTGATTCCCAGGAACGTTTTTTTATCGCGCGCATGTTGATTAAAGCCTATTATGCCATGAATTGCAAGCGACTAATTTACTAATGGCGATCAGGAAAATCAGGAGCGGTGGAACAATAGTAGTAAGGGACTGAAATATTTACTTCTCTCAACCTTAACTTTAACAGAACCTAACTTACATGTAAGGTCAGGCTTCCCTGCTAGCAGAGGTCTCTTTTCCATTGTATTCGCTGAACTGATGAGCGCGAGGAAAAGAGACCTCTGCTCTGGGTCGAAACGGACTGTGTCTAGCATGCGCCACGGTTACCTAGCGATCAAACGTCACGTGATGCCATGTTACTATGCGGGCTCACTAAATGACAGCGGAGAAACTGTAAACGAATGCGCGAGAGACAGTGGGCTCAAGTCATGGACAGCAAACAATACAGGGAGCATGCGTTTTGTAAGCGTCGTCCACGACTGCGGACGGCGGTTGAATCAAAGTCCGTTTCGACCCAGGGTAGAGGTCTCTTTTCCTCGCGCCCGTCAGTTCAGCGAATACAACGGACAAGAGGCCTCTGCTAGCAGGGAAAGGTCAGGCTCTTATGTACTGATTTTTGCTTGGTAAACCGCTCCCGCGAAAAAAAGCTTCTGAAAGCGACAGGCGCTGGAAGCATAAGTCGGAAAAAAAATTCAAACGAAAACTTCACTAAAGATTTGGTATCACATCCGGCTGGAGGTCCCACATGGCAGCCCAAATAACCAACTTTCTTTCCTTCCTTCCTCAATGCTGAAAGAATAACTGAACTGCTAGAAGAATAAACAAAATATTAATAAACATTATAGTAACGGAAGCAGTTCCATTCAGACTTTTATCAGTTTCAGTGAAAAAATTGAAGAAGGTTGATTTCACGGATTTCACTGAGGGAAGTATATTTTCCAATATTTCGAAAGGCACGGCCTTTCTTCTTCAGGGTATATTTAATTTAACATTGACCCTGTGACGAGAGACGTTACAATTTAAAACAGTTAAAATAAATACCTGAAAAACAGGCTAAAGTTACATAAACAAAAACGTTACAATTTGAAAATACAACTGGTCAATAGGCATGAGCAAAATAGCTAACGTTACAACTTAGAAAATGAAAACAAAATACCTAACAATGGGAAATTGACATAACTTAGAAGGATGAAAGACGGGGAAAATGTTCATGTCCCATCTCTCCTATTGAGACCTAAGGGTTCAAGAGTTTGACCCCTATCGATGAGGGATGCCATTCTTGCTTTGCGTACACTGTCATGATTTCGAGAGGAAAAAGCAGCATGTCAGAAGCGTTATGGTCGTCAGAAAGAAAATGTTCTGAGACTGTGTGGTGGGTTTGGAACTGTTTGTTTACTTGTTAACTGGTCTACGGTGTTCTTTAAGGACGGTGCCTACTATTGTTACTGCGCATACGTTCTGCGCATCGCGAGATACTCGGGTTTCCTATGGGTGGTGCCTACTAATACAGGAATATTTTTGCGCGGTTTAAAACTATACGGAGAAAGCAGAACTTACCAAATGCTTTTGGTATCTCAAAAGAAAATCGGGGTAACCATGCATTTTTCAGAGATGATTAAGCTTCAATTTAGGAAAAAATCCCATACATTGCTTTATATTTTGGCGTTTTTTGGAGATATTATCGCTTAATTATCTCTGAAAAATGCGTGGTTACCCCCAATTTTCTTTTTGGATTCCAATAGGCCTTGCTGAGATCTACTTTTCCCGCATAGTCATAAACCGCACAAAAATACTTCGGTATTAGTAGGCACCGTCCTTAAAACGGTCTTTAAGTCGTTGTTTTGCTTCTCCTATGTATTATTTGTGGCAGCGGTTGCAGTGTACTATGTAAATAACGTTTTTAGAGTCACAGTCTATATGATGATTAATATGTCTAGTTTCGCCAGTAGAATGAAATGTTCAACTGGTACGTCCGTCTGTTATGTAGTTGCAAGTTAAACATTTGTCTCCGCATCGAAAAGATCCATGGGGTGGGTTGTTTTGTGTGGGATTACGTAGTTTGGCGCTAACAAGTAAATCACTCAGGTTTTTGGTCCGTCGGAAGGCAACAAGAGGTGTGGCTTTGAAAACGTTTACGCAGCGGGGAGATGAAGATAGGATGTTGAAGTGTTTGTGAATAATGGATGATACAGAACGAAGGGCTGGATTGTATGTGACGACAAGGGGTACTCGTATAGGTTGGTTGGTGTCGGAGGTGTCTTTCGTAGCTATAGCGTCGGAACGTGGGATGCCGTTAACACGTCTTATTTCTTGGTTGAGGAATGAAAGATTGTATCCCCGTTTGTTGAGATAGGTTCTGAGTTCGGTTGTTTGGAGTTTAAAAGTTTCGTCAGAAGAACAAATACGTCGAAGTCTGAGAGCTAAGCTGAATGGAATGGCTCTCTTAGTGTGTCTAGGATGACATGAAGATTGTAACAAGTATTGGTGTTTGTCAGTAGGCTTAGTGTAAAGGTCGTTAGTGATAGTGCCGTTATAGAGAGACACACTGACGTCCAGAAAGGGTATAGATGTGAGAGAATAATTGGATGTGAATTTAATAGTTGGGTGAATATTATTGAGATAAGTAGTGAAGGTTTGGAGGTCGTCGAGAGAGTGTGTCCATATCATGAAGATGTCGTCTATGAAGCGCCACCATATGTATGGTTGAAATGGAGCACGTAGTAATGCGTCCGTCTCAAATTTGGCGAGAAACAAATTGGCGTAAGAGGGAGCCATTCTGGTTCCCATAGCAGTTCCGTGAGTCTGTAGATAGTGTTTGTCGTTGAACGTAAAATTGTTCATGGTAAGGATCATGCGTATGAGGTCACATGAAGTTTCAGAACTTATGGTAGAAGGGGTGCGGTTACGTGTTTCGAGGAAGACTCACATGCGGTGTATACAGCTTTATACAGTCTCCATAGTGAGCTATATGCTGCAACACATATGCACAGTTCTACGGAAACACCTATCCGCGAACAAAATGACAGTTCATGTATAAAATTTAACGTTTTAGCCATCATAGAAAACACAGCGTCAAGCTTAGCCCCACCATGGATCGAACTCGCAGCCACCAGATTGGCTCAAACCAAGGAGCCAATTGAATTGCAGGGTTTTCGATCCGAAACATGGGTTTATAATTTGACAAGAGAGCGCGTTTGTTGAAATGATACCGAGAACTCATCTCTATCATTTCTGAAGAATCGGCAACTGATGAGATCCACAAGATTAGGATCGAAACCGCGGTCTTGCCTGACCATTGCCTTAAATGCTACAGAATTTACTTACGGCCGAAGGACTAGAAGCAGCCCCTGGCCAGAGCACGTAAACACAGGAGGAAAATACTCAGCTCCCGCAACACAAACCTCACAGTTACAGAGCTTAGCGGAGCGACAACAAAACACACAGCCGTAACTTAAGCGGCCTTTAGCCCTCAATTTAACGCATTGCATAGCTTTCAAAGAAGCTACAATGCTTAAGAACGGATCAAGGGACAAATAACCGTGATAAGAAGCACAGCATCTTGCAACAAAAGCAAATAGCCGGGCCCGGCAATCTGACAAAAGCTGCAAGATAATGTATAGTTATTACACGGTTCAAATCCTATCCTTACAACGATAAAAAGAGAGGCTATACTGTCACGAGATGCACTGAAATGAGCCATACCAAGCCTAAACTAAATGCCACAAACGGGATAAGAACGACAGTCGCTAAACGGAAACGTAACAACAAGAGGTCAAAATGACCTTTGAGATCAATTACAACACATGCGACAGTTAAACACATGGCTTTGTTCAGTGTCTATCGCGCAAATCCTCCAAATCATAGATGGCATTTAATAAGAAGAAAATCCAACGCTAAAAGAAAATTTTACCGGGAGCACCGTTCTTTTCATAGAGAAAAGGGTGTTCTTTGGAAAACATAACCCGTGAGGGCAAAACTCTTATTTAGGCTAAACACGCACATGAGAGTCGTGTAGGCCTGTCAACCCCATTATGCCCTATTTACCAGTTGTATTTTCAAATTTCAAATTGTAACGTTTTTGTTTATGTAACTTTAGCCTTTTTTGAGGTATCTATTGTAACTGTTTAAATTGTAACGTATCTTGCCACAGGGTCAGTCTCAAACATACCCTGAAGAAGAAAGGCCGTGCCTTTCGAAATATTGGAAAATATACTTCCCTGACCGTGAAATCAGCCTTGCTCTTTTTTTTAGATTATTTGCTTTGAAATTTTACGTGCCCGAAACTTTTGTTTTGTTTTCGCCACAAAAATGGCGCAAATTAATCTATTTTGAAACATGATTAGAAATTAAAATGAGTCTGTCTAACTGAATACAATATGATGCTCAAATCTAATAGCATAACAATAGTATGGGTAAACAGCCTACAATAGATATTACTTCTCCCGTAAATCTATACTTTTGACTGCACGCATGAGAATAAGGAATCGAAATGAAATGGTCATCAAAGACAAAATGACTTGATGCTTAAGCAAATTCTCCCAACTACTATGAAACTATGATAAGACTGATATATGAGTAGATGTGAGGAGAATATCAATTTCGATACAGATACTTCCAAGATACAGATACTTCCAATCGGCTGAAAATAAGGGACGAATATCAGAGAAGATACGAAAACTGTGCAGTCCCCCACTGTGCAGAAATGATCTCGACTTGTTTTTCTAAGTTTTGACCTTAAGTCGTGTCAAAAAAAGAAAGCCGTTAATTTCGCATTTTCCCCCACCCTATGCCCCCAAGGAGATTGAACTGATTTTAATAATGGATTGGTGTAATGGTCCCTAACCTAGGAAAAGTTTTCCCCACCACTTCACAAAATGACCATGGCTTGTTTGTCGATGATTAGGCATTTATTCGATACCATTAATGTTGTATCATCTGATAAAGAATATTAGTATTGATCCGTCAAATTTTGGTGGATTAGTGAGCATATGCGGTCATATGAGCATATGACCGAACATATGCGGTCAGTAATGTACCAAACAATTTGCTACTTATTTTATTTTACCAAAAGAGATAAAAATACACATTCTTATGCATAGATGGCTTGATCTCATCAGCTATTGTATGACTTCATCTTTCCGTAACTCAAGGAACCGATTCTTTGCCAAAGCGTGTGTCAGGAGATGACCGAGCAGCTTATGAAAGAGACAGGCGCTGCAAACGTGAGTCTTCTCGAAAAAAAAAAAAAACTTTTAAGGAAAACGCCACAAAAGATTTGGTACCACATCCGGCTGGAGGTCCGTCAGGGCAACCCAAATAACCAACTTTCTATCCTTTCTTTTTCAATGCCTGAGAGATCTAGAACAAGTAATTATATATAAACTGCTAAAAGAATACAGCTATTTAAATTGACGTTGTCGGTTCAAAGCATAAAGCTAAAAGACAAGACCGAAAGTTTACGTGGGATTTTTATGAATAAATTCATCAAAATCAGTCATGCCTGGAGAAAACAATAGGTTGTAATTAGCAGCACAATGACCTGCACGTGCAGGGATGATTTTGATGAAATTATTCATAAAAAATAATCCCACAAAACATTGCGGTCTTGTATTTTAGCTTTTTTAATCCGACAACGTTAATTGAAATAGCTGTAAACAAAAGAAGAATAGACTAAACCTTGTTGGCACACGTGAAACCCATTTGAAGTAAACTTTGTGGATCACGTGCGAGTGATCTGACTTAAGTAACACGCCTCGTGTGCACGTGTCTGCTAACTACTAAGTACAACCGGCAACCTGTTCTTCAGTAAAAATATCTCGCTTTTTATTTTATTATTATTTTTTTTGTCGTCCAATCATTCACTTGGACTCCAAGTGTTCTTTTCTCACGCTAGCTTTGTGACTTCTTGGTATGTTAGCTTAGTTTCTCAGTTGCTGTTTTTTTCTCTTTTGTCACCTCGACTTTTCATGTGTTCGTAGTCCAGGGAATAGCGAACTGGAGACGAGATGCCATTTTAAAGCTCAGGAAAACAGCCCCCTCCCCCCCCCCCCCCACCCCACCCCCATCATCGCTACAGACCTGTGCTCTAAACTGCTTTATAAATCTTTTTAGTATCATCATCATCATCATCATTATCATCATCATCATCATCATCATTTTTTTTTTCATATCCAACAGTAAAAGTAACGGAAGTAGTTCCATGCATTCAAACCTTCATCATTTAAGGCTTCGTTTTAGATTTTAATCCTCTTTGCTCTCTGCTCTAAGCGACGGTGTGTGTCACGCCGGTGCGGATGTTTTGGGGGTTCCCCGAGCGTGTTCGAAGCGACAATAGGTGGTTTTCACCTCACACATCGTCACGCAAGTGAAAAAATAAAATCCTCAACCATTCAATAGATAAAGTCAAGAAATTGATATGTTGTAGAAGAGTGATACATAAACATGTGTGAAAGCCACAGGGCTGTGCGATATCTCCTAATCGAGTTATTCGAGAAAATGTACCACGGAAAATTACAGAGTTTAGTATGGGACGCCATGTTGGTGCCCCGTCTGATGGGCACCAACATGGCGGCCGGAAACCAGCAAAAACATCTGGAGTTTATCTTGGCTATTTCAAAGCCTTTCTTCTCTCTGCTGAACTTTCACACATTGACATTAACGCTTCTATTACATGTTAGCTGATCAGACCTAAAAAAACACGAGGCGAATCGATGTTTTTATGTACGTGACATGTTTAGAGCAGCAACCCTTCTGTCACGCACTGCGCAAAAATCTAAAATTCAAACTGCTCTATTTTCAAAACAAAGAATGCTATCCTGCTGAAAACAAGCAAGCCGACGGAAATTTAGATTTTCTTATATGTGATGAAGGTAAAACCCCCCAAATTGTGTTTAGTTGTGAATTTCACTTTTTTATGACGTCATGTGAAAACCAAGAATTGTGCGTGCAATTCGCCATAGTGTCTTATTATTTAGAACAAGACTTCTACAAGTAAAGTAGTAGAATACGCATTACACAACTGCGGCCACTATTTCAGCGGGGAACAAGGTGTACAAATTATCACTGGAGTTTGGATTATTACGTAATTAACCTGAAAACTATTACGTAATTCTGCAGGGTGATAAAAACTGCGAGGGGATAGTAATATGAAAACTCCTTAAAACAACCAACAATTCATCATATTATATGAGTACCTAACAAACATCTTTATTCTTGTTCAACAATTTACCATTAATCACAAATGAGCTTTTTCCATATTAGTGCCGTGAGTTTTTATAAATCCGCAAGATGCATTTTTTTTTACCATAAAACATTTTTTTTATAATACAGAGAGTTTTTAAGCCGGAATATTTTTCTGAACAATACTAGTAAACTAACGAAATTACCCCTCAATAGGGCTACGAGATATATTTTCTGGTACTATTTATCAGTTTAATCCTACTAGAAAGTGTTCAGTTCAAATCAATCAGTACGTAAAGCAACTCAAAAGAGTTCCCCACGAGTGACGGGCTCCATCATAACTCTAAAAGTCAAAAGCATCTCACCTCTTCTTCATAGCGGGTAGCAAGATTTCGAGCCATTACTGTGTACTGAACAAATGTCTGAAACAATTCCGATAATTTGTGCTGCAGCTTAGCATCTGGCAGCTCGAAATTCCTCGACCCCGACAACAGTTCCGCATTCAGTTCCTTCAGAAACATGAAAACATCGTAAAGGGTTTGAATTTCTTCGTTAAATTGCGGCATATCCTCGCTCACACGATGATCTTTCAAAAGACTGGGAAACATGACAGACTTCTCCAAGGATTCCACCTTGTCGGTGAAATTTTTCAGCGCTCCGAGCAGGCAATTCTCCAACTGCGCTTTGTTTTGAAATTCTTGAAAGGATGGCAGCTCTTGATTCGGGCCGAGGTTAAGTATGGAAGTTTTGATGTACTTTGCGACCAAAGCGAGCTGATTTAATCGGTGACAAGAATCTTGGATTTCTCGTTCCAGCGGGACATAGGTCTCCCCATTACCACCATATCCTTGCGACAATTTAATTCTCATCGCTTTCACCATGAAATAAAAAGCACGCATGCTCATGTTGTTCAGCAGAAAGTTATTACCGGTACTACGTTTCGTTTGTGGAATCAAATCTTTCACTGGCAAATCGATCAGCTTCATCGGGATCAAAACTGTGCTGTCCATCAAATCAACCGTTTGCACAAACTGTTCCATTACAGCGAGAAAGGAACACTTGACAGAATGCAAACGCCTCTCCATTTGTTGTCAAATTCTTTCCAACGTAGCCCGATCAAAATGATGCAAAAATGAATGTTGACGAGCTGTTCTCCCTTAAAAACATCGTGCGTACACGAAGGTTTGATCCTTCGTCTATTCCTGCTTGAAACCAAATAACCAAAGCTCTTTCCGAGCCGTTTATTTACATTCAAAGCTCCCTTAGTTTTGTCTGAAGCCAACGTGACATTTTATTTTTCCCTCGTGTGGTGCTGTTGGTTAACACGTGCTAAGCATGCTACCGCCATCGACTCATAATTTCATATATTGGCGTCGACTCTTTTAAAGGGGAAGTATCACGTGAATCTGATGTCATTTCAAAACCCAAAAATGTTTGTCTGTCATCAGAAGAAAAAGTAATAATAATTTTCTATAGTTTTGTTCTAGCGAGACACATGCAGAGTAGGTCGGATTCGATCGAAAAATGTTAGCCTATAACGTTTTTCAAGTTTTCGCGTTTTCGTTTTCGAAATGCGTTAGAAGAGATCACGGGTTATTCCTTTCAAGAATTGAGTTAATTTCTTTCCTCTCGTTATTTTAGAATTATTTTGTAGCTAAGTGAAGGTGTTATTTCAATATTTATGACAAAAGAGGTAAAAAAATAAAAACCACCCGTGACACTTCCCCTTTTATTTCATACTTGCCAACTGTGTACGATTTCTGACGAACACTCATCATCGCTGTTTCTGTAGATTTTATATCGCTCACTGTGAAAGGATATCTATTTTAAAACCCTGGCAAATCTTGGTCGTAAAAAATGCATAGCACCCATGTCTCTGTTGTGATATAACCTAATACTGTATTCTTATTGGTGCATGAAACGTTGAGTAATCTTAAAGAGTGATGTAATAAGAATAAGCTGTGCTACCAGGAGCCATATAATCATTCAGGGATGGAGACCGTAAGCGTGCTCTCCACGCGTCCCCATCATGTGTTGTACCAAAAAATCTATTTTTAGAAAAAATTGCACCACCCTTCAGGTCATAAACCCGCGCGGGTACACGCATATTTGCGTCGGGCTACTATCTTATATCAGTGGAAAATGGAAGAGAAAGTCCAGTTCTCTTTCGACAAAATTACATAATTTTTAAATACTTTGAATGTGAAAATAACATTTTATTACCCTGTAAATGTTTACTGAAGTTCCTCCGTCGAAACTCACTAAAGCTGTAAACTAAAGCATTGGGGACAACTCCAGGAAATTCTCCTGGCTGAGTAGAACATGACCCTACAGTACAAATATAAAATATTCTCCGCGATGCTGATATATATAAACTTAAATTTTATTTGAGAAGTCAGTTTCAACCGTTTATTTTCAAATTGGTGGTAAATCCTTGAGGAGGCGAGTTAAGGCCATCGTCTCAAACATTTTCTACGCGCTCACTGGCTTGAATATTCGATTCGGCGCTTGCAACAAATTTTGTAAACTGTCAGTTTACGAGTTTATGGTTTTACGTAATAAGCCAGCCCAAGTTTAGTATAAAAAACCTTTAATGCCGAGTGCCTGTGAAACAGGAAATGGTTAAACAAGTGAGGGATTACCAAACGACAGGTTAAAAAGAATTCAGTTCATTGGCAGAAATTACGTAGTCAATCGATTTGAGTAGATTTCGTTCACAAGTTCAGTGCCAAATTTTTCAACACCGGTCAGAAGTGAATTTCTGGATTACTTTTCTTCGCCGAAAAGCTTACTGATTCTTATGACGGCTATTGGGTTACTGCTTTCTAGAAGTATTACACGTAAGACTTGAGATTAATGTTCATTCGTTTATTAGTTGTTGATTTCTATGGTCATCCAAGGGACAAGAAAGCTGTAAGCACCTTCTTAATCTGTTTTTAAACTCTTTCTTTTTTTCAAGTTCGCAGGATGATAAATTTCCTCAACATCAAAATAAGCTAATAATTCGCAAAATACCTCAGGCAGAACTTAAGAACTGACGATCGAGGTGAAACGAAACTACTAGCAGACATAGGCGACAAGTTTTCATGCATGTCTGCGGGAGTGAAAACAAGCTAAAATGACAGAAGACATTTTTGACCTTATTTTGAAGTACGTATCTACACTAAAACTCAGAAACCAATCCAAATGTTTCAACTCGGTGTCGGTCACAGTCAAATGCATCCTCCACTGTTTTATATCCCAGCATTAGTACTCGGCTTTGTTTATAGCCAAGAAACCGGCTGCGGTTTTACGAATGTGAGAAGGTATAATTTTTTAGCGTTTTTTTTCCCTGGATAGAAAGACCATCCATGTAGCCGGTTGTTGTTTTCCTTCTTCCTTTGCATGGCCACGGAACTTGATTCCAAGCAGCAAAAAGCTCTTTTTCCAGTTCAACATGAGCAAGAAAACAGTGAAAGCTGAAAGAGTTCAATACGGAAGTTGCGAAAACTGCGAAACAACTTTGCAGCATCATAACTTTCCACAACTGTTTAGACTTCCTCCAACAACAGATAACTGAACTTTAGACATTTTTCGGGTACTATATAAACCATATCATACTGGCAAAAGTGACACAAAAAGCAGCTGAGAAAAAATTCAGTAAAGTTAAAGTACTTAAGTCTCTGAGTACATTTTCTTGTAAAGGCCATGTTACAAGAGGCAATTTTTCTTGCAACTTGCAACGCAGCAAAGTTGCGTCACAAGTTGCAAGAAAACTTTGACGTGTAACACCCCATTTTGCAACTGCAATTGTTGCGTTGCGAGTTGCAAGAGAAGTTGAACCATCCTCTACTTTTCGCAACGTTGCGAGACAAGTTGCTTGGGTGTAACATCTCCTCTGCAACTTGCAACGTAATTTTGACACGATGAGCCAATCAGTGCGCGTCCTTCGCTCGCGGGAGATTTAAAGATGGCGGCAGTTGTCAACAATGAAAAGAAACTGAGTGACAACGAAAAAAATTGAACTGTTAAGTTGCGAAAAAATTGCGAACGTGTGACACCCCCTCTGCAACTTGCAATATTTTTCAGTCATCATCATTGCGTTGCAAGTTGCAAAGAAAATTGCCTCGTGTAACATGGCCTAAAGCTTCTTTCATACATTCAACTGAAGCAACGCACGCAGCCCCACCGTTTCGGCGCCTTTTGGACTTTACTGTGAGAGCCGTGTGATCAATAGGCCGCTTATTCCAACTTTCCCCGTCTTCTTTCAATTGTTACCTTTTCGTTGTGAGAGTCTAATTCCTTTAAATATGGGCACTGAGAAGATATTCCCTGGCAGAGTTTTAAAATTTGGACGCCATTTTGAACGCCGAAAAAAATTTCAATTTCTCCACGCGCGATCCTGGCCATTTACACGCGTGCGCGTAGCGCGTTTGGCACAATTTTTTCTAAAAATAGATTTTTGGTACAACACATGGGGAAAAGCCCACAAGTCAAAATGGCATCTCGCTACGGTCTCCATCCCTGATTGTGGCCGTCCGCTGTCATTGTGGGTTCGCCTGTAGTATTGTGGTTGTCACGTCGCCTTGAATGCAGGAGACTGGGGATATTGTCCTCACCCGGAAACCATATTTTCACATAGTACGTTATATCTTGCCTTTACACTTCGACTTTCTTTGTTCCTTTAATATAACAGGTTACCACAGTGATCCTACGTAAAAATATGGCTGATTCACTTAGCACGAATCTTCTTCCCTGCTGTCTGTTTCATGAAACAATACTTGGAGGCGTTTGCAGGGCGTGACGGTGCCGACCTTTTATTCTAACATGAAGTTTACTTTCCAACACCTCCCCTACTCTTTTCATCAGTGGTAATTATTGCAAAGTCCATTTTGAGTTCGCTTGCT
>NW_028145943.1:202500-257500 GCF_977016875.1 Pavona decussata
TCACAAGTGAGCCTTTAATTCCATATTAGTGCCGTGAGTTTTTATAAATCCGCAAGATGCCTTTCTTTTTTTCAAAAAACATTTTATTTTAAAACAGGCACAACTAGTAAACTAAAATAAATACTCCTTAATAGGGCTACGAGATATATTTTCCGGTACTATTAATATTTAATCCTTACTAGAAAGTTTTTCAAATCAATCGCTGCGTAAAGCTCCTCAAAAGAATTCTCCACGATCGAGTCGCGGGCTCCACCATTACTCTAAAAGTCAAAAACATCTCACCTCTTGTTCATAGCGGGTAGCAAGATTTCGAGCCATTACTGTGTACTGAACAAATGTCTGAAACAATTCCCGTAATTTGTGCTGCAGCTTAGCATCTGGCAGCTCGAAATTCCTCGACCGCGACAACAGTTCTGCTTTCAATTCCTTCAGAAATATGAAAACATCGTAAAGGGTCTGAATTTCTTCGTTAAATTGCGGCATCTCCTGGCTCAAACGATCATCTTTCAAAAGACTAAGAAACATGACAGACTTCTCCAAGGATTCCACCTCATCTCTCCGAGCAGGCAATTCTCCGAGTGAAACTGCGCTCTGTTTTTTTTTTAAATACTCAACTTTATTTCAATTCTACGTCATGTTAACATTCCTTTCATTTAAGTATTTTTTTTTTTTTACATTTATATTTGATAAGTGATAACACATATGTATATATGCAAAGTAAAACAAACATACAAACAGTATTATATATACAGCCAAGGAAAATTAAAAGATTACAATTAACATGCACTGTCAAAAACACGCACTCTCTCTCTCTCTCTCTCTCTCTCTCTCTCTCTCTCTCTCTCTCTCTCTCTCTCTCTCTCTCTCTCTAAAGATTGAAAGTCGGGCACTTTTTTCACTTTCAAGTCTCTCGTTTATAACTTCAACAGGATGCGTTGGTTGGCATTTTCCTTCCGTATAAATGAAGAATATTCAATGTTTTATAACATGTTAAAACTATACCTGCTCATCATTGAAATTAAATTATATACGATTTTTTTTCTTCCGTGCCGGCAGCAAAAGTGCCCTACGCCTTGGAAAGCCCAAATTAACACAATTTTTGTTCGTTTTTCCGTGGCTAACATGATATCCAGGCCTTTAGACATTTTCTTTGCTTTCTCTCGCTTTCCAAAATTTAATCTCTTCAGAAAAAATTTGAGTCAAAAAAATCGCATGAGTTCATATACATCTTCATAGACTTGTGAACTTTTCTTGACATCAAAAATCAACGCAACATGAATTTTGAGCGCTTTGGTTGATAATTTTTAAAACAGGCAAACTTTCGAGCTCAAAAGGGTTAAAAACATCTACAGAAACACTTCAGCCTTATTTTCCAAATCAAAGTTTGTAGGAAAAAGCCATTCATTATTTTATTTTCATTTTTTTTTTTCATTGTGGGCTTCTACCGTTAGTCCGAGTTACAAAAGTGCCCTATTTAGAAACGGAGCAAAAAACGGAAGAATCAGTGTGTCTTCGAACGCTTTTCAAAAATATTCATTTTTCCCAATACATTTACATGGAGACGGTTAATTCCAAATTAGTTTGTGGACTTTTTATGGCAGATTTACTGGCTTATTCTTTCGAAAACATTTTCGGGCACTTTTGCAACGGTCCCAAACTTGAAGCAATTCTTAAAGTACACTAAGAGCTGAGATAGTTACTTAAGATTTAAAACTTATTTAACTGAAAGAAACGATATTACTCTGCCGTTATCGGCCTTTTTGCATCTACCGATAGTCCGACTTACAAAAGTGCCCTCGCTAAAAACGGAAGAATTAGCGTCTTCGAACGATTTTGCAGAAAATTTCTAATTTTGCTCACTACAATTACATGGAGGCGGTTAATGCTAAGCTGTTTTTATGAAGTTAATCGCCATTTATCACTGATCCACCTTTTTCGGAAAAGTTTTAGAGTGCTTTTGTAACGGTCCCAACCTTGACGCAATTGTTGATGTACACGTGGGCAGAAAAATTTACTCGAGCTTTACAGCTTTTTAACTTGAAAAAATTATATTACAGCTCTTTTTCCGCCCTTTTATATCCGGTATTTAATAAGAGCTATTATTATATGGCCGTGTCTCAAAAGGACTGGAAACGATCAAATTCAAGAACCTGATTGGCTAAAATTGATATTGACGGCGGTCTAGATTTTCCCATCTAGACCGGCATCTAGACCGATTTAATGTAACATTTGTCCTCAAAAAAATACAAACAAAAGAAGAAGAAAAAATTGGCTTGTTTCTGTTGATACAGTACTAAATGGAAGAACCAGTAGCCCTGAACTTGGAAGCAGGTAAAGACAATGAGCAAACGTTGCAAATTTGAGTCCAGCCGAGAAAGCTACGAGCAAAGATGAAGTCGAAATTGAGAAGTTTTTGCAAGCGCAAAAATCCAAAAACTCTCAATACAAGACTAAGAGCGACTTAAACGCAAGAAAGAAATTTTGTGAGTCAATGAAAGAGTCTAGAGCAATTGAAAACATACCTGCCAACGAGCTCGACCTTCCTTTGTCTGAATTTTTTATCTCCGCTCGTAAACAAGATGGCACCGAGTACGAACTGTGTACATCAAGCGGCTTCCAGCGAAGTTTTCAACGCCACTTGCGTGAAAAAGGAAGTCTGATCAACAAAAACAAATGAAGATGCCCAGTTGAATTTTACAAAGTGTTTCGAAGCCATCGTTCCGAAGCCATGTTAGATCCAGATGCTCCTTTTTATCTCGCCCTAAATCACCGACGAAAACCAAGTGACGAAGTAGGGTATCTGGATAGGCCCCTCGGAAAGAATGAAATTGGCAAGTTCCTCAAAAACGCCTTTGCCTCAAGGCCATCCTAGGCTCCGTTTTCTAGACTCGAGAAAGGTGTATGACAAGATTCGTAGTGAGTGGCGCTTAAGCGACAACACCAGCTGCAAAATGTCAGAGATGGCTGACGACCAGCCCCCTCCTGAATTGCCCAAAGAAAGTGAAACTTTAAACGACAAGATTTGTCGGTACTTTTCACCCGATGACAGCAGCGTGTCTATGGCCTCTCCCTCAAACTCAAGCTATGTGAGTAGAAATATCTTTACTGATGAGCACAGAAAGTTTTTACTCCAGTTTTGTGGTGGAATGGTGAAATCAGGCGTGATTTCCCAAACTGTTGTTCAAAAGTTACTAAACAAAGAGGAAGAGGGAAGAGAGATGCTACAGATGTTCACCTTGAAACAAATCATCAATCGTTTAAAATACGAGCGTAGGATGAATCGTAAGCACAATTCCACATAAAGAATCCTAGATTTCTTAGGTCAAACTAGATTCAATATTTAGCTTTTTGAACTACAGGGCTAGTAGTGCAAAGAAAAAGGCCTGTAGTTAGCCACCGTACATTGCAGGTATGCTTAAATTGTTTATTTGTACCACAAACATACTGGTACAATCACGACCCTTTACTAAGTTAAATCAACATTTGCTTCCTGCAAGAGTAGTAACATTACTAGATCTTGAAGTTTATAAAGGTCAGCGAGATTTCCAATCTAATAGTTGTAAACTTAGATGCTTGTTTTCGCAATGTATGGTGGCTGTTAAGGATAGGGTTACTGCAAAGAGTAAGCGTGGCATTTATAAAACCCCGGATTGTTGCACGTGCGTAATAAGTGTTAAGTACAGAAAATTTCATAATTGAAGGGATGCGTGGAGTAAACTGAGCCCATAGTGTCTTTTGGCGTAACGTCAAATCCTCCTTCTGTTTCACAAGGGAATACGCTGCAAGTTAGAAGGACAATCAAGCAACTTATCAGATATTGCTTGGGTCTTCTTTTTCCAGGCACCCCTTCCACTCAGTGAAATAGTTATGTGTGTAATGAGAATTCTACGAAAAAACTTGTAGATTTTCACCTTCAATACCTTATAATCAGTGAGTTGCAATTATGATCCGATCTATCGGTTAAAAGTGAACTTGAGATTAAGAATAGAGGGTCCTTAAATGTCGTAATACTACAACTAAATCAGATCACGAAATATTGGTGAGACATTTAAGTGCCCAAGAGCCTTTTTTGTATACGCCCAGGGAACAAATCAGAGTCAACCATTCTTTTATAGACACAATCGTTGCTATAGTAACCATAAATCGTCATCAAGATGTTACGTTTAATACGGAAATCATCATTAGTGCTACACTCAAGCATATTTGTTATTATTTTACCTAATCTTATCCTGTACAGGAAAAGAGGAAACTATGAACTGTTAGTTGTGTTACTAAATCCTAATATGTAGTTAAAGTTCACTTTTTGAGTGATTTTACTCAACCACTGAAATGGACAGTGGGAAAATACAACATCATTTTTCATCTGAAAAACTGACCTGGTTGATCAAAGTTATGTTCTGTTGTCTTCTTTCAACTTTGGTTTTACATACCAACACTTATTAGTAGACAGTAGAGTGATTTTACTTAATCCGTGAAACGGTATCTAATATGCAGTGTCTAATAGTCATCGTTGAACAAGAGAAAATAACAGAATAAGTATATGATAGTGCGCGATAGTATAGTAGTTTAGTAAAATATATCACACACTAATAGTTTCTGTTTCACGGGTGAAGTAAATCACTTTAGCGTTTAATAACCATTCTCCGTTACTGATTAACAAGATTCCGGTAAAATGAATCGAAACAATTTACATAGAAGTTGAGGTTATTATGAACATTATAGTCGCTCTTTTGGGAGATAGTAGATGGTAGTTCTAAGCGGAATAAATAATAAAAGAAAAAAAGTTTATTGAGGTGTGCGAGCCATTTCACCAAGGGGGAAAACTTCATAACTTGCAATTCATTTCCAACCCCGGCAATCCGTACTCTGTATATTTATTCTCCTCCGTCATTAAACGCCGCCTATAATAAACCTGTTAGCCGAGGAAGGAGAATTAATTGCCATCACCTACTAGATGAAACGATCCGATATACCATAAGTTGCTCCGTATTTTACTGTGTCTTTCAAAAGTTTAAGCCACGAGCCTTCTTTTTGGAATTTTTACGCATGGGAAAAAAGAATTGCCTTCGAAAAAGGGGAAGTCCTGTAAGAAACGACTGTCCGGTCAAATTCTATGGTTGTTATGTGGTAATAGCCTTGTACAAGAATAAAGGAGATGCGAAGTTTGCTTGCGATTTTTGCTGAGTCAAACTTAGCGCGAAGCGCATACAAAATCGTTAGCGAATGCGTTTGCTACGAATAATCGTTAAAGCATAAATCAGCGATTTTCAAATTTACTTTTGGTTTAAAACATTTTGTAGGTTGTGTCCTTAAAAAATTCTCGTTTTTTATAGGTCGTATCATTTAAATTTTTTTTCTTATACACCTTAATATATAGCTTCCGATGGCCGCCTGCACCACCCCCCCTCCCCACCACCACCGCCAAAAAAGAATGAAATGGATAGATGTTTAAGTTTGAGGGAAGGAGGCAACCGTAAACAGGCCAGTACATATACTTTTCATTTTTAATTTGGCTTTAAAAGCAAGCTTATGGGAAATTTCAACATAAAATTTTTTGTACCCGAATGTTGGCACAAGCCTTGAAAAAGGGGTGCTGTATTTAAGCATAGGCAACCTAAGTTTCGATCTAGTTAAACTTAAAAAGGAGTCTTTGTTAAGTGGCCAAAATGCCCGTTGCCAAAGTGCCCTAATGTGACAAAAGTGCCCTAATCCACGTTGCCAAAGTGCCCTAATGTGAACAAAGTGCCCTATGATATGTTGCAAAAGTGCCCTAAGTGACAAAAGTGCCCTAAGCAACGTTGCAAAAGTGCCCGACAGTTGCAAAAGTGCCCTATTTTACGTTGCAAAAGTGCCCTTTAAT
This sequence comes from Pavona decussata, assembly GCF_977016875.1. Lineage (NCBI taxonomy): Eukaryota > Metazoa > Cnidaria > Anthozoa > Scleractinia > Agariciidae > Pavona > Pavona decussata. The sequence goes on from NW_028145943.1 coordinate 208,361, forward strand.
CTCTCTCTCTCTCTCTCTCTCTCTCTCTCTCTCTCTCTCTCTCTCTCTCTCTCTCTCTCTCTCTCTCTCTCTCTCTCTCTTCCTCTCTCTCTCTCACACACATCTACGGAAGGCTACTTAGACGAAAGAAAAAAAACCAACTAAGAATTGAGGATGTAAATCAGATTTTGACGCGTCCAAATAGCCATCAGCGAAAACAAGAGAAAAAAACACAAACAGAAACAACATACGTAAAGAACTGCACAAGGAAACAAAATTTAAATTTAAATTTAAGAGGGCAACAAGGAAAAATATCCCGAGTGCTGCCCTTGAGAGTGGAACATGTATCGAATAAGAAAGCCTGACCAGTCTTGGCCGCTTAATCAGCAAGGCCGGCAAAGGCTCCACTGCACCTTATTATAGTATTATAATAGAGTAAACTGAAACGCAGCTTATCTAAAGAATAATTCTAAATAGCATAATATTCAAACAATAAACAGTTCAAAGTTTATGAAACAACCTTTCCGTTAATTATTAGCTTGTCGGGTTCTGATTTACTAAAGGATACCCTTAACCCTTTCTCCTTGGCTTCTTTGAACTTTGGCATCTTCTTGCGCCTCTTCTCGATTATTTCTTGTGGAAAATCTTGAAGTATCATATATTCAGTGTCTTTTAGTTTGAAGCCTTGGCTGAGAATTCTTTCTCGATCTTGGAACCGCAAAAAGCGTGCAAGAATTGGCCTGGGTTTACCATTGATGGACTTACCGACCCGGTGTACGCGCTGGATCTCTATAGTGTTACTTGGGTCATGGAAGCCGAGCGCCGTTTCCAAAAAATGGTTTAGGACCGTCCTTGTGTCAAGGGCTTCACCGCCTTCTACAGCGTTCACTTCTTTCTCTGGAATGCCAAAGAACTTCAGGTTTTCACGCCGACTGTACGATTCAAGATAGAGATGCTTCATGTGTAGCTCGTTGATCTGCTTTTCCTTTTCCGTGAGTTTACCTCGCAGCGCGGATACTTCGTCATTTAAATTAGTGAGCCCAGCGTCCATTGTGTCAATCTTCGAATCCATCATGCTTGTCTCACTTTCCAATTTCTCCACAGTCCTTTCTGTCCTGGCAAGTCTAGAAGAAATGTCCCTCAAAGATAGCTCAATGGCATCCAGTTTCTCTAGTTTCTTTATAATTATATCCAGTACTGGTTTAATGTCCTGGTTATCCGGTGTGTTTGTAATATCCCGAACCGTTTCTTCTTCGATCTCATGCAGCGACTTCAATTTCACACCTTCCGAGGTCGCTTTTCTTAGTTTTGGAACGTTTATCTTTCGGTGAACTCGATTCTGTGGAGCTCGTACTACTTCTCTCGGATCTAGTGCGCTTTGATGATATATTTGTCTTTTCCATTAAAAGGCTACGCTCAAAAATTAAAAAAAGGCCGCGGAGCCTTGCAAGACACGACTATTCGGCAGCCATGCTCGTTCCAGTCTCCAACTGCGCTCTGTTTTCTGTTTTGAAATTATTCTTGGAAGGATGGCAGCCCTTGATTCGGGCCGAGGTTAAGTATGGAAGTTTTAATGTACCTCGCGACGAATGCGAGCTGATTTAATCGGTGACAAGAATCTTGGATTTTTCGTTCCAGCGGGACATAGGTTTCTCCGTTGCCACCATACCCCTGCGATAATTTAATCCTCATCGCTTTCACCATGAACAGAAAGCACGCTTGCTCATGTTGTTCAGCAGGAAGTTATTACTAGTTTGTCGGGAATCAAATCTTTCACTGGCAAATCGATCAGCTTCATCGGAATCAAAACTGTGCTGTCCATCAAATCAACCGTTTGCACAAACTGTTCCATTACAGCGAGAAAGGAACACTTGACAGAATGCAAACGCCTCTCCATTTGTTGTCAAATTCTTTCCAACGTAGCTCAATCAAAATGATGCAAAAATAAATGTTGACGAGCTGTTCTCCTTTAAACAAACCCGTGCGTACACTAAGGTTTGATCCTTCGTCTATTCCTGCTTGAAACCGAATGACCAAAGCTCTTCCCGAGCCGTTTATTTACAGTCAAAGCCCGTTTAGTTTGTCTGGAGCCAACGTGACATTTTAGTTTTCCCGCGTGCGGTGCTGTTGCTTAACACGTGCTTAGCATGCTACCGCCATCGACTCATAATTTCATATAAAGGGGAAGTATCACGCGAATTTGATGTCATTTCAAACCCCAAAAATGTTTGTCTGTCATCAGAAAAAAAAAATAACAATTGTCTATAGTTTTGTTCTGGGGAGACACAGGGTAGGTAGGAATGGATTAAACCTTGAAAAATGTTCGGCTAACGTTTTACAAGTTTCCGCGCTTTTGTTTCCAAAATGCGCTAGAAGTGATTACAAGTTATTCCTCTCAGAATTGAGTTGATTTATTTCCTCTCGATTTTCAAGAATTATTTTGTATCTTCGTGGCTGAGGTGTTACTTCACTATTTTTAACAAAAGGTACGAAAAAAAAACCATGGAACTTCCTCTTTTATTTCATATTCGCCAACTGTGCTCGATTTCTGACGAACGCTCTTCATCGCTGTTTCGCTAGATTTGCTATCGCTTACTGTGCGAGGATATCTATTTTAAAAAATGCACAACACTCATGTCTCTGTTGTGATATTTAACAATTATTCCACGAGCGCGCGTTTGATATTTAACAATTATTCCATGAGCGCGAGTTGGAAATGAGATGGTAAATAGCCAACGAGGCGAGAAGCGCAGAGTTGGCTATAACTAATCTCATATCCAACAAGCGCGAATGGAATAAATGTTTTATTAAATTCTCCGCGTTTGGATATTGCTGTTGAAGTTTGCTGAATTTTATTTTAAGTAAAAATTTCTTTCAAATTAAAACGACCAGATGTTGAGGCAACCTCCGACCAAAGCGCGCGAAACGTCTGATGACCACATGACACGCGCAGCTCTTTGCAAACGGAGTTGAATGAAAAATCGAAAGCGAAGAAGATCGGACACAGTCGGACATCTCGAATTCAAGAAACGTTTAAATGTACGAGTTACAACCTTTCTGAGACAAGCATTCAAGTGCTTTTGAAGTTCCAGCTGATCGAGAAGCGTAATAGTTGTGCACATTTGAGCAAACGTTTTGCTGTGTAGTGCCGAGCGAAGGAGGGGATCAAGAACGGCTTTTTTATGCTGAACTGAATTCCTCGCAGACGTTTTAAAACACTTCAGGCAAGTCCAAGTGTACGAGGTACAACCTCACTGAGACAAGCATTCAGTGCAAGTTTTTAAACTTCAAGCTTATCGAGGAGCCTGCGAGAAGCGTAAGAGCTGTGCACATTTTTGCAAATGTTTTGCTGAGTGGTGCCGAGCGACGGAAACGAACATTATGGCCTTTTCCTGAAGTCCTCGTAAATGCGTAAAAACATAAAGGCAGGCATAAAGCTCTTCCTGAGAAATTTCTTCGATCGGTTTTAACCTCTTACCGCCAGGATTTGCAAGCCATCCTGAAATTTTTGAAGGTAACCGGTTGTTATTGTTGTTGTTCAGTATGTGATCTAAATCGTATCTTGCAATTTTAAGGATTTTAAAGGAAACTTCAGTATACGTACCATCAAGAGATCCTCTCTTGGTACCATTAAATAGTGTCATATCGAACTTTGTGGCTTTTATTGTTCTTATATTGAGATGGCATTGTCTGGTATTTCTTTGTTTTCTTTTTTTTTTCCTTTATTTTTCCGAAGAAACTTTCCGGTGCTCCCCGCCGAAAAAAAAAATTAGCTTAGTGACACCTGGGGCAATCTTTTTCCATATAAGTTTAAACTACGGTGTATGAGCTGATAACCGGGATTTAGTGAACCAATCAGAACGCTAGAAATGCAATATCCGAGGCTGAGAATTTAAGAAAAGATGATAGATAGCCAACGAGGCGCGTAGCGCCGAGTTGGCTATAATCATCTCATATCCAACAACCGTGAATAATTGTTTTATTAAAAACAATCAGGGAATATTGCTAGATCTTGCTGATTTAGCCTTGCAGGAACAACCAGAGGAAATTTAATGGTCGTCCTTTCGCGGCCAATGTATAATATAACAATAGAGTTGATGTTCGTGGGCGTAAATATGTTTTTGGCCCGACTCAGGCTCATTTTCTCTATTACTATTATAATAATTTCAGAGGGCATTAACAAAAGGAATCAAAGACAGTACAGTAAGCGATCGCGATACTGCTTCTGTGAACGCTGCCGGAATCGCGTCGGCGTTTATTTTATTGTACTAAAGCTTTCGTTGTCACAAAAACTTAAAACTTTGGCAGAACACCGCAAAATTTGTCAAAAGAATCTTTGCTTTTAAGTTTTCAAAAGGAAAATAACAGAATTTTGTAAACAGCGAAGAAATTGTCAATTACGACTGTTAAAATTAATTGTGAAATTGCTTAACTAAGCGGGTTTCGCTCAAAGAAGACAAATTACACTCACTCCTATGGCCGTGGAGCTACTACAGAAATTATTTCCACCATCGCCCACAGTTTCTGTATTAAAGTCCTCTTCATCTAGCTGAGACGACGGGAAATTTGCTTCTTCGGTAGGTTTTCCATCGATTTTGTAGCTCAAAACAATTTCTTTGCAGATGGCAGCACTTCCAGTCAAACAAGCAAGAAAACGGCGCGAACAGTTGAATGGCTTCAAGTTCTGATTGGCTGGCTACGTTATTTTCTTCTTTCTTATTGGCTCAGAGCAGCGGGCTAAAATATATTTTAGCCCGCTGAATTCTTCATTTTAGCCCGCAAAATACGCCGCAATGCCCGATGAAATTATTATAATGGCTTATATACCATGGCCGCTAAGCCAATCAAATCCCTGGAATTGCCTCATACAAAAGTCCAGTTTTTAATAAAACCTGATACTGTATTTTAATTGGTGCATGCAACATTGAGTAATCTTAAGAATGATACAATAAGAATAAGCTGTGCTATTTCGTTCGCTACAAGAGAGGATCACTTGATCCTCTCTTGTTCGCTATTATTGTGGGTTCGCCTGTAGTGAATTGTTTATCACGGTTTGCCTTGAATGCAGGAGACTGGAGTTCGAGTTCTCAGTCGTGAACCATATTCTCACATAGTACATAGAATCTTGTTTCCTGCTGTACTGTCTGTTTCATAAAACAACACTTGGAGGCGTTTGGAGGGCGTGACGGTGGCGACCTTTTATGCTAACATGAAGTTTACTTTCCAGCCCCTCCCTTACTCTTTTCATCAGTGGTAATTATTACAAAGTCTATTTAGATTCCGCTTCCTATGAACTACGATTAGTCCCAATTTCAGCAGCGATCTACGAAGATTCTCATTTCAGCCCCTTTTTTTTTTTTTTTTTTTTTTTTTGGTGGGAGCGCTTTACAAAGCGAAATTAGAGCCTGGCCTTACTTGTAAATTAGGTTCTGTGAAAGTTTAGATTGAAAGAAGTAAGGATTTCATTACCCTATTACTTATATTCCACCGTTCCTGATTTTCCGTCGCCAGAAGCGAATTAGTCAACCTTGTTCCAGGCTCCCTCCTCTTCACGTCTCGGGGTGAAGAGGAGAGACCCTGGGAACGAGCTTGCGAATAGCAGAATTTTTTCACGATCTTGAAACTGATGATAAAAGAGGCTTTAAATAGCACACTTCAAAGTATTGAATCAATGTGTATTATTTTTCTCTGTGTTTTATTTACAACTCTTATCAAGCTCAAACTGCGCGCGATGAAAACACTCCTGGGAATTAGAGACCAAAACAAAACAATCAACAGCCTTTAAAAAAAAACAGAGCTCTGAGATTAGCACTCAACACTTCACTGTCTGGTGAAATATACAGCCGAAAAACTCTAGGAAAAAAAAGTGAACTAGAAATGTTCAAACCTTACCTCTTCTAGTGGGCTTCGCCGCAAAAGTTCTATATTTACATTACTTCTAATTATCGCAGTAGCTTCAAAGTTCAATTCATTGACCCCATTTTATGGACCACGTATTCGTATTTCATCTCTTTTTTGATTTGCGTGACTTTGCGTCATCAAACAAAACCTTGGCGCGCTAAGAGCACATACCTGGGAATCAGAAACCAAAACGAAACATTTAACAACCTCTTACAACAGTTTTTTATGAATGCCTCATACCCCAATGATTCCTCACAAAAACTTATAGATAGAAAATTGTGAGACGCCATTGCGTGGTGCAAGGTGCCGAGAAAGTCGAAGAGAAAATAAGAGAATTAACTTATTAATAATAATTAAAACCAACTTCTGAGTAATGTGTTCCGTCGAATTTGTTATATTGACAATATTTATCATTATCCCTTTAGTTTGACGGCTTTATAAAGAAGCCCTTTACAAAGAAGTTTTAATAATAAAGTTCACTTCATTGACCTTTTTCTGTTTTTGATTGGCATGCCTTCTTTGCAAACAAAAACTTCTCGCACCACATTCCTGGGAATCAGAAACCAAACCAAACCTTCAACAGCCTCTTAAAAAAGTGTTCTGTGATTGGCGCATACGCTTAAGATTCCTAGAAAAGCTAAAGATAGGAAATCACAAGACTCCATTGTGTGGCAAAGACTGCCGCAAAAATCACTCCCCGTTTGTGTGCGAATTAACATGGATATCCGAACGTTGTTTTACAATCTCCGCGAAGAAGTGTCTTGTCCGGTGTGTTCGGACTTATTTAAGGATCCCAGGCAACTTCCCTGTTTACACAGTTTCTGTCTGCATTGTTTAAAACACTGGCATCAGACGAGTGGCGGTCAAAATGCATTCAGATGTCCGAAGTGCCAAGCCCTTAGCAGAGTGCCTGCAAGCGGCGATCTGAGGGATCTTCCCACCAGCTTTTATCTGAATGGCATGATTGATGTGCTGGCCATAAAAGAATGCAACACAACCCAAGTAACGTGTGGAAACTGCGACAAGAAAAGCTCCGAGGCTTCGTACTGCTTTCAGTGTTGCATGTTTTACTGTGAACAGTGCCTAATTGGACACAACATGATGCGAAACAACAAAGATCATCGTGTTCTTGCAGTGGAAGAGTTCCAAGACAAGGACTATGAGGATGTATTGAAGCGACCCGTGTTTTGCTCAAGACAAGGACACCAGAAAGAAGAGTTGAAGTACGTCTGTAAAAAATGCGAAACAGCTGTTTGCCAAACTTGCGTCACTTTGGATCATGGAGGACATACATTAAAATTAATCGAAGAAGAAGCCGAGGCTCAAAAGATCGAGATGACAGCTCTTATACAAGAAGAAAGGCAAAACTTACAGGCATATATGAACTTAGTTACTCAACTTGATGAAGACTACGCTAAACTGATTGAACAAAGCGAAAACGTGAAAAGGAATGTCAACAGGTTTACTGATAACTTGATCAAAACAATTCAAGTGAAGAGGCAAAATATCCTCGCTGCGGTGGAAAACGAAACAAGGAAGTCGGGTGAAAGTGTTGGAAGGACAAAGACTGAGATTCAGCAGAAAATAACTACGATGGAATCATCGCTGGAAAAAGCTGATAAACTGTTAACACGAAGTATAAACGCTGAGGTCGTTCAGCTCAAAAAATCATTGGCAACGATTCTGGAAGAAGTAGATCAATCCAAGCATATTTACCGTGACCCTGAATATCTATCAACTGTGGTTTTCGTGGAAAACCAAAAGATTGAGAACATTATCAAAAGCGAAGAAATTGGATTCCTGGAAATTTTGTTCCCAACAAAAGGAAGTGAATCCATCGCTGAAGGCAAAGGACTCAGAGAAGGAACTGTTGGGCGTGAAGCTCAATTTAATTTGACCACAAGAAACGTTAACAAAAAACAGTGTTATGATAAGCGGGACAATGTAACGGTAGAGATGAGAGACGAGCATGGGCGAGAATGCGTGACAAAAGTGCAAATAGATGATAACAAAGATGGAATCTACAACATTAGCTATTCTCCTAAAGTTCAAGGTAGCTGTAAATTGTCAATTAAGGTAAACGGGAAGCATGTTCGTGATAGTCCTTTTACTGTGCTAGTAAAACCATTTCATGTCAAACCTGTTTTATCTTTTGGAAAACAAGGTTCGGATGTTGGAATGTTTCACTATCCTCGGGGGGTGGCAGTGAGTAACAGGGATGAAATAGCAGTAGCTGACCAGTGGAACCACAGGGTTCAAATCTTTAACAGTAATGGTGATTTTATAAGATCCTTTGGTCGCAAAGGTAGCAATCAGGGGGAATTTCAAAGTCCTATTGGAATAGCCTTTGATAAGGATGGAAAGATTTTTGTAGCAGACAGTGAGAACGATAGAGTGCAGATTTTCAGTGGGGAGGGTAGGTACATGGGTATGTTTGGTGGGAAAGGAAGCCTTGATAATCAGCTCTCTCATCCTTGGGGTTTATCCTTGGATAGCCAGGGTAATATTATTGTTGCTGATTCAGGTAACAAACTGATTAAGATCTTTTCCCCTGATGGCAATTTTCTAATGAAGATAGGTGGGCCTGGTTCTTTTCGTTTTCCTGTCCACTGTGTTCAGTGTGATGAATATCTCATAGTGTCAGATGTTAATGATCATAGCATAAAAGTCTTCAGTAGGGAGGGAGAGTATAAGTATAAGTTTGGTAAGAAAGGGGGAGGGGATGGGGAGTTTAAATATCCACTTTTTTTGGCATTGACTAAGTCAGGACTACTGATGGTGTGTGATCAGGGTAATCACAGAATACAAGTCTTTGAACTGAATGGTAAGTTTGTTGGCAAGTTTGGGAAAAGGGGCAGCAACTTAGAAGAGTTGGATTGTCCTTATTCTGTGGCAGTTTTAAGTAACAAGCAATTTGTTGTTTGTGAAAACGCTAATCATCGCATTCAAATATTCAGTAACTGAAATTTTTTCCACCTGTACGTATATCACGAAGAATAAGCTTATTTTGACCGTCTCTATTAACACGGCTTTCACGATAATCGGGGTGGGGGGGGGGGGGGGGGGTTGGAGGGTGAAAAGCTCTCTTTTCTATCATTGTTTTTTATTATTTACCGTTTTACTTGTGAGTTGAGTCTTTAAAAAAGTTGAAACAAAAAAAGGAGTTGTTAATGTAGGCGCCCTGGATTCGATGAGAGCTAGCAGCCAGTTTGAATTTTAAAATTTATACAATAAAAAATTATGTAACCAATACTTTTAGCTTAATTAGTTTTTTATAACACTAGGGACCTGATGCAGTTGACTCTATTAACATAGTCTTTCAAGTTACTTCTTACCTACTTTATTGTATCTTCTGTATCATTCGAAGGGTAACTTCGATCTTTGTTGCTAAAATTCTTCTTTTGTACAAAATTTTAACATATTTTATGCAGAAATCATCATTGTCAAAAACATTTTATCAATGTGCTTTTAGTAGGTTTTTGTAAAGGTTAGTATTTAAGCACGGTTGACATCTAGTTGATCTTGCATTGCTTGTTACAGAGCCAAGCACGTGGTATTTTGGGGTGAAAATTTCTGCCTTATCATTTTGTGTAGAAATCATCACCCCCAAAACGTTTTTTAATGTGCTTTTTAATAAGTTTTTGTATAGATTAGTATTTAAGCAAGGTTTACAGCTTGCTTGTTGTATTACTTGTTACTGAGCCAAGCACATGGTATTGTTGGCTGGAAAATGAAGTTATTGGTGGTGGAGCCATTGTTAATCCCTTTGTACATTAATACATTAGCCGCCTCAATACAAACTTCACCTTTGCACAAACAATACCTTCAGTTTCACAGATGCTCGAGCGTGAAACACATCTACTATTGTAACGGCTAATAATTTTAAAAGATAATCTGCAAGTATAGTTTTCCAATATCTCGTAATAACTTACTTGTGTAATTTGATTATCAATTTTCGTCAAGAAAGCTAAACATTTATAGCATGCATGTGTATTTACAAGCTTTATAAGCATAAATGTGCATATTAATCAGAAAGTAAGTGCCATGTTTCATTATTGGTACAATCGTCTGTAGAAATAATGTGATAGGCAATGGTCTCTAAAAATTTACGAATTGATACTGTAAAACTAGTTTCTTAGGTCAAACAAAATAAAAAGCTTGTGTATGCATTACTTTGTTGTTGTTGTTGTTTTTTTCCTTAGTTTGCACTAAGCGAGTAGCCTCCTAAGCAGACGTTTTTTAGCTCGTCATGACACTTGTGGGGAGGAGTGCGTGACGTGCGAGCCAAAGAACGTCTGCTTACGAGGCTAGCGAGCGGACGGAATTCTTAAAATCATGCAATCTGATTGGTACTGGCAACTGACGGAATTTATTTTATCTTGACCGAGAACCCGAGGGGATTGTAGCAAGACCCGCGGAAAAGATAAAACCATTCACCGACCTACAGGAAAAAAACTGCGCCCTCTGTTCCGAGTAAGACCTCAGGTACAGTTGTTTATACGGACATCCAGATATATCTATATTTATGCTTCTTGTTTCTTACCCTAAATTCAATAAGTGAGGTCCACTGTTGTTGCTTCGGATGAGTTCTGTATCCCAGCAGCAAATACTAACACCTCCGTGTGCGATGAATTTTTATCCAAGACGTGGCATTCTACAATTCCCAACACACATTGATAGCTTGAGTGATTCCAAACCACCAGGCATCATGCTAGCAAATGTGAGAGCAAATTGCCATCCCCTACTGCTAGTCTCCCGTAAGAAGCCGCTATTAGGGACGTCACGCAACTCCTCTCTCCACGTTGCGTGACCACTACCCATCTCCAGACAAAATAGAAACAAGGAGAGAGAGAGAGAGCGCGTGAGTGTTTGGAAAAACTTGTAAGTAATACGAAGTAATTCTACTCTAGGGCTCACTCACATAACTCAAGAATCAAGGATTAAAACTGGTAAATGGATTTTATTTACATTTGTCAGCGGAAGTTCGATGAAACTAAGTTCCATTTGAACAATTCCAAACTATATAAGAGATATGCTTGTTTGCAAATCCTTCCCCATCATTTTGCCAAGGTCACAAAATCAGGAACTACATGAGCTATTCTGGGAAGTACAGTTTCTTCAGTTTGTTTGTTGACGAGGAACTCTTGGCACTTGACGTAAGTGTTTAAATTCACATTCAGGTTTTCTTAAAGCCATAGCTTCACCGCCTTTTATTTTGTTTTCTTGTCTCTTTTTTCTTGTGTGCTCGCTTCTTTTTATTCCTGAACACAGACAAACAAACAAACAAACAATAACGTCAAAGGATTATTTGCATCTGAGCTAAAGAACATTCAGATCAATTAATCCTATTATCAGATCAAATCTACATCATGCATCCTCAGCCCTTAATTCAAATGAAAACAAAGAGACTCAATATGAAAAGCATATTCACTGACCTTCTCTTCCGGTCACCGTCCGAAGATTCTTCGGAAGATTCCGACGATTCTTCAGAGCTTGAGCTGTCTGTAGAGAGAAAACGCACACTGTGTTTCTCGAGCACAAATAAACACCAGACAGTGCGATAAAATAAACACTCCTCATCCAAAGCATGAATTTACTAAGGTGACCGGCCGTTTGCAAAAGAACTCAAAAGTTTGCAGAAGTTATGGCGTAACTATTCATGTTTAACCGCGGCCTTGTGCGGCTAAAAGAGCTCATGTAAAACGAGATAAGAGCCAACAGAAGTCTCCTCAAAACAACAAAATGAAAAATATTTGGTCAAAAATATCTAATTCAATGAATTTTACAGCAAATAAATGCCACGCTATTCATGATTTGTCTTTCATACTTCCACAATCCAATTAGTTTACAAAAACATCACTTAAAATTTTATTCTTGTTCTTTATCAAACTTTTCCCACAAACCTTCGCTGCTGCTATCGTTCGAAGAATCCGAGTCACTGTCACTCGCCCCAGCCCTCTGCTGCGCCATAATCATTTTTGGGGCGTTCTTCAGATGTTCTCTTAGCTCATCGCTGCGAAAGGAAGCAAGTAATTTTGAATCTGGATTTCCAAGTAAAATACTAAGTGATGACAACTATTGAATATTAGAATTTTAAGAGGCAAACTCGGATTACTAGAAGTTTGTTTTTGCTTCGGGTACAGAAAGCGATCAGCAAAAAGCTAGAAAAAGCTGGCTCGTTTGTACCGAATCTACCCACATTCTTGTACGCAAGTTTAATTCATTTGCACTACTGCTTTTCCTGTGTCAAACAGGTACGCGAAGACGTAGCCCTTGCCAAAGAGGAAGGCGAAAAAAAAGTTGCGTGTTACGCATGTCCGACAGCCAACATCACTATTCAATTTTTGATCATCAACTTCAGTCTGTTTTTTTAGGATAGCCAATAGTAAATGTAATGTCCGTTGCTGTAGTAACTAATTGACTAAAACGACTGAGTTTGGATCAAACGTGACTCCTCCCAGTCCAATAGAGGTGAAGAAGTTGATGGAGAAGCGCGTGTTACTTGGATTATCGCGAGGAAAAATTCCTTCAAAATACTCCGCAAGAAACCTGGAATTAGTAAAAAAAATTATCCTAATAATTTTGTTTTGTTTTCTACCCCAAAATGGCGAAAGTTAATCTATTTTACATGAATAGAAATTAAAAATAAGTCTGTCTAACTAAGTACAATGCGATGCTTAAATCAGTAATAGCATAACAATAGATAAGGCGGCCTGATTGGTAAACAGCCTACAATAGATGTTACTTCTTCCGTAAAATCTATACTTTTGATTGCACGCATGAGAATAAGGAATCGAAATGAAATGACCATCAAAGACAGAATGTCTAGATGTTTAAGCAAATTCTCCCAACAACTATGACAAGAAATATATGAGTAATGCATGGTGAGGAGAATAATTATCCATTTCGATACAGAGACTTCCAAGGTTAAAAATTGGCTGAAAATAGAGGACGGATATCAGAGAAGACACAACAACAGTGCAGAAATGATCTCGATTTGTTTTTCTAAGTTTTGAGCTTTAGTCGTGTCAAAAACAAAATAAAAAAAGCCGTTAATGTCGCATTCCCCCCCCCCCCCCTCCACCCTATGTCCCCCAGGGAGATTGAGCTGATTTTAATAATGGATTGATGTAATGGTCCCTAATCTGGGATACAGTTCCCCCACAACTGCACAAAATGACCATGGCTTGTTCCTCGATGATTAGGCATTTATTCGATACCATTAATGTTGTATCATCTGATAAAGAATGTTAGTATTCATCCGTCCAATTTTGATGGATTACTGAGCATTTTTCATACTAGATATGTGCGGTGTAATGCACCAAACAATTTCCAACTTATTTTATTTTGTCCAAAAAAGACAAAAATACACATTCTTATGCATAGATGGCTTGATCTCATAAGCTATTGTATGACTTCATCTTTCCGTAACTCAAGGAACCGATTCTTTGCCAAAACGTGTGTCAGGAGATAACCGGACAGCTTATGAAAGCGACAGGCGCTGCCAACGTAAGTTACTCGAAAATAAAAATTAAAGGAAAACCTCACAAGAGATTTGTTACCACATCAGGCTGGAGGTCCGACAGGGCAACCCAAATAACCAACTTTTTTTCCTTTCTCCTTCAATGCCTGAGAGATCTAGAACAACTGAACTGCTAGAAGAATAAACAAAAGAAAACTAGACTAAACCTTGGCTTTCGACGCACGTGAAAACCATTTGAAGTCAACTTTGTGGATCACGTGCGAGTGACTTAAGTAACACGCCTCGTATGCACGTGTCTGCTAACTACTAAGTACAACCAGCAACCCTATTCTTCAGTGAAAATGTCTCGTCTTTTATTTTATTTTTTCTTTTTCTTGTTGTCGCTCATTTACTTGGACTCCAAGTGTTCATTCCTCAGCCTAGCTCCGTGACTTCTTGGTATGTTAGCTTACTTTTTCCGTTTTTTTTTTTTTTCTCTTTTTTCACCTCGACTTTTCATGTATTCGTAGTCCAGGGAATGGCGAGTTGGGGACGAGATGCCATTTTAAAGCTCAGGATAACACCCCCCCCCCCCCCCCCCCGCCTGGAGTGATGATAAGCAATATGCTTTTTCCTTTTTTAAGTTTATCATGATCGTGATTTTTTGGGGGCGGCCAAATCATTCGGATTTTGCAACAATTTTACCTACAATGCTATCTTCTAAAGTCACAATTGAGCTGACTCACTCTTCTTTTGGCAAGAAAAGTGAACTCTATTTGCAGCGGATAAGCTATAAGCGACGGTGTGTGTTTGTGGGGATCAGTTTTAAGGTTCCCCAAGCGTGTTCGAAGCGACAATTGTGCGTGAAATTCGCCATAGAGTCTTATTATTTAGAACGAAACTTCTAGGCGTAAAGTTTTTAGAACAAGACTTCTGGAAGTAAAGTATTAGAATACGCATTACATAACTGCGGCCACTATTTCAGCCGGGGAAAAAGGTGTACAAATTATCACTGGAGTTTGGATTATTACGTAATTAACCTGAAAAGTGTTACGCCGTAATTCTGCAGGGTGATAAAAACTGCGAGGAGATAGTAATATGAAAACTCCTTAAACAGCAAACAATTCATCATGTTATAAAGCACCTAACAAACATCTTTATTCTTGTTCAACAATTTACCATTAATCACAAATGAGCTTTTTCCATATTAGTGCCGTGAGTTTTTATAAATCAGCAAGATGCATTTTTTTGCCATCAAACATTATTTTTAAAACACAGACACAGTTTTCAAGCCGGAATATTTTTCTGAACAATACTAGTATACTAACGAAATTACCCCTCAATAGGGTTACGAGATATATTTTCTGGTACTATTAATCAGGTTAATCCTACTAGAAAGTGTTCAGTTCAAATCAATCAGTGCGTAAAGCACCTCAAAAAAGTTCTCCATGAGTGGCGGGCTCCAGTCGATCGTAACTCTAAAAGTCAAAAGCATCTCACCTCTTCTTCATATCGGGTAGCAAGATTTCGAGCCATTACTGTGTACTGAACAAATGTCTGAAACAATTCCGATAATTTGTGCTGCAGCTTAGCATCTGGCAGCTCGAAATTCCTCGACCCCGACAACAGTTCCGCATTCAGTTCCTTCAGAAACATGAAAACATCGTAAAGGGTCTGGATTTCTTCGTTAAATTGCGGCATGTCCTCGCTCACACGATGATCTTTCAAAAGACTGGGAAACATGACAGACTTCTCCAAGGATTCCACCTCGTCGGTGAAATTTTTCAGCGCTCCGAGCAGGCAATTCTCCAACTGCGCTTTGTTTTGAAATTCCTGGAAGGATGGCAGCTCTTGATTCGGGCCAAGGTTAAGTATGGAAGTTTTGATGTACTTTGCGACCAAAGCGAGCTGATTTAATCGGTGACAAGAATCTTGGATTTCTCGTTCCAGTGGGACATAGGTCTCCCCATTACCACCATATCCTTGCGACAATTTAATTCTCATCGCTTTCACCATGAAATAGAAAGCACGCATGCTCATGTTGTTCAGCAGAAAGTTATTACCGGTACTACGTTTCGTTTGTGGAATCAAATCTTTCACTGGCAAATCGATCAGCTTCATCGGGATCAAAACTGTGCTGTCCATCAAATCAACCGTTTGCACAAACTGTTCCATTACAGCGAGAAAGGAAGACTTGACAGAATGCAAACGCCTCTCCATTTGTTGTCAAATTCTTTCCAACGTAGCTCAATCAAAATGATGCAAAAATGAATGTTGACGAGCTGTTCTCCCTTAAAAAAACCGTGCGTACACCAAGGTTTGATCCTTCGTCTATTCCTGCTTGAAACCAAATGACCAAAGCTCTTTCCGACCCGTTTATTTACATTCAAAGCTCCCTTAGATTTGTCTGGAGCCAACGTGACATTTTATTTTTCCCTCGTGTGGTGCTGTTGGTTAACACGTGCTAAGCATGCTACCGCCATCGACTCATAATTTCATATATTGGCGTCGACTCTTTTAAAGGGGAAGTATCACGTGAATCTGATGTCATTTCAAAACCCAAAAATGTTTGTCTGTCATCAGAAGAAAAAGTAATAATAATTGTCTATAGTTTTGTTCTAGCGAGACATCTGCAGAGTAGGTCGGATTCGATCGAAAAATGTAGCCTATAACGTTTTTCAAGTTTTCGCGTTTTCGTTTTCCAAATGCGCTAGAAGAGATCACGGGTTATTCCTTTCAAGAATCGAGTTAATTTCTTTCCTCTCGTTATTTTAGGATTATTTTGTAGCTAAGTGAAGGTGTTATTTCAATATTTATGACAAAAGAGGTAAAAAATAAAACCACCCGTGACACTTCCCCTTTTATTTCATACTTGCCAACTGTGTACGATTTCTGACGAACACTCATCATCGCTGTTTCTGTAGATTTTATCTCGCTTACAGTGTAAGGATATCTATTTTAAAAACCTGGCAGTTTTGATCGTAAGAAAATGCATAATACCCACGTCTCTGTCGTAATATAACCTAATACTGGCTTATTGGTGCATGAAACGTTGAGTAATCTTAAATAGTGATATAATAAGAATAAGCTGTGCTACCAGGAGCCAAAATGAGGGATGGAGACCGTAAGCGTGGGCTCCACGCGTCCCTATCATGTGTTGTACCAAAAAATCTATTTTTAGAAAAAATTGCACCACCCTTCACGTCATAAACCCGCGTTGATACACGCAAATTTGCGTGGGGCTACTGTCTTATATGGAAAATGTAACAGAAAGTCCAGTTCTCTTTCGGCAAAATTACATAATTTTTAAATACTTTGAATGTGAAAATAACATTTTATTACCCTGTACATGTTTACGTTCCTCCGTCTAAACTCACTAAACTACAGCTGTAAACTAAAGCATTGGGGACTGGGGACAACTCCAGGAAATTCTACTGGCTGAGAAGAAAACATGGCCCTACAGTACAAATATGAAATATTCTCCGCGATGCTGATATATGATAAACTTAAATTTTATTCGAGAAGTCAGTTTCAACCATTTATTTCAAATTGGTGGTAAATCCTTGAGGAGACGAGTTAAGGCCATCGTCTCAAACGTTTTCTGCACGCTCACTGGCATGAATATTCGATTCGGCGCTTGCACCAAATGTCGTAAATTGTCAGTTTACGAGTGTATGGTTTTACGCAATAAGCCGGCCAAAGTTTAGCATAAAAGACTTTTCAGTTTAATGCCGAGTGCCTGTGAAACTGAGGAAATGGTTAAATAAGTTAGGGATTACCGAGCGAAAGGTTAAAAAGAATTCAGTTTATTACGTTGTCAAGCTAAAAGTTGTCGAATTGAGTAGATTTCGTTCACAGGATCAGTGCCAAATTTTTCAACATCGGTCAGAAGTGAATTTCTCGATTACTGCTCTTCGCCGAAAAGCTTCCTGCCTCTTATGACAGCTATTGGGTTACTGCCTTCTAAAAGTATTACACGTAAGACTTGAGATTAATGTTCATTTGTTTATTAGTTGTTGATTTTTATGCTCATCCAAGGGACGAGAAAGCTGTAAACACGTTGTTATCTGTTTTCAAACTCTTTCTTGTTATCAAGTTCGCAGGATAAATTTGCTAAACATTAAAATAAGCTAACAATTCGCAAAATACGCAAAAGGCCGATTTTCACGGTCAAGCGCATGCGCGAGCAGACCGGCTCAAAAATAAATTGTCCGGGTCGACACTAAATTCGATGCGAGCTTGTGGTGGAACAATCTGTTGAAATCGCGCCCGAATTTGGATCATCCGCTCTTCGTTCTTCACTTTTTATAATCTTTGTTTCCTGTTGTAAATGTAAGTTCGGTTTTTGTAAGGTTAAAAGTGTTTTAGCATCCTAAAACGACATTTTTGTCGATGGATCGGCAAGGAGACGTCGCGGCCGACCGGCGACGGGACGTTCTGTGGACTCTCTGGAAGCACAGAAGTTAAAGCGGACAGAGTGGAGTGGATGTAGAAATCCTGTGTGGTTAACAAGATACGTCAAGTTAACAAGAAACGTGGAAAATTGGTAAAGAGATAAGTCTGTTTAAAATAGACAACGATTTCGCGGCACATCTGCTTTCGCTGGAAATGGCAAAGGTCACCAACTGGCTTTGGATGAACTCGCGAGGATTTTCCAGATTTCAATCGTACTGTTTGTTCATATGGAAGTCAACTGTCAAAAACGGAGAATTCGACGGACAAATAGCATCAAACATCAGTGTTTTGCTTTGGATGGAAAAAAATTGTACAACACTGAGACGCTAAGCGAATAAATGAGAGCAAATGTGCGAGTTAGTTGTAGTCGGGCTCGAATAGCGGGCAGCAGAAAAAAAATCCAAAAGATTTGCGGCAAACTACAAAATCTATTGTAAGGTATTCATTTATCTATAAAATTATGGTCATTGCGAATTAATGGCAAACGCAGTTTTGATTTGCCACCATGGCAGAGTTTTCTCAAATGCATTCCAGCATCTCGGAAGGACGCTCAGTGTTGTTGTTACTAAACGGTCGCATCGCTTCTTGAAGCTTGCGGATTTCTCGTTCTTCGCCTTCTCGCTGGTCTAATAAAATCAGGCTAACGAGCGTACACACTATAGTAAGTTTATCGCTGAATGCTGATGAAATACTGGATTTAAGTACGTAAGTTTGAGGGAGCTTCTCGGCTTTTCGAACCGCGCGTAATAAAAAAAGGTCGATGCCGCGAGATATCGACATTGTACTAAAATAAAACCGTATACGTTCGCATAAGTTCTGGCATTTCTTGAATGTCATGGGACATTCACGAAACGGCGCTGCAAAATTCCCCATGTGTTTTACATGGACAGCCTCTTTGTTTCTTTCTGAAACGTGACCGAGACACTGGCCGGTCAGTCCAAAAACAATTGGCTTGACAGCGCTTACGTTATCGCTCGCACATGCGCCGAACCGTGAAACTCTCCCTTTAAGGTGATTCCGTTGAATTGCATTGCGCATCCTTGCTGCGCATAATTTTTCGCGTCATTTAGCGCGCGCACGAGCGCGCGCACGCAGAACATTACGGGATTTCGTTGAGGTTTAGCTCGGCAGGAAAATAAATGGTCCTTTTCTTTTAAACGAGCACGGTGACCCCCATTTTTTAATGCATCAATTTAAATGTCATACGGTTGGCCACTATATATCGCGATTTAAAGAAAAGTTTAATACTCTACTTTGAGATATTTAGGTAGTGCTGCTTACGTGCACACGCAGCAAAATCTTTGATTTCTTTCATAATCTTAATTCCAGTTCAATGAAAATAGTTTGTTGTGTAAGATTAAAGTAAATTTTGTTGAACTGCTTCGATATTTTAATGCAAGAAATTAATTTTTCTAGAAATGATAGTTCCCTTTTCTGATTACTAGCGTTTCTAATATAAACCTCGTGGGTAATCTATTTACTATAATAGCCATCCAGGTTGCACAAAAACGAACACGGTGACCCCCATTTTTTATTGCATTTTTGTAATGCTCATAACATAGTCATGAACTGGACCAAGTCTTAGACAATTTTAAATACTCCTTCTTTTTCAGCGGAATCACCTTAAGAACTGACGGGATGAAACATAACTACTAGCAGACAAACGACAAGTTTTCATGCATATCTGCGGGATTGAAAACAAGCTAAAATGACAGAAGACAATTTTGACCTTATTTTGAAGGCTGTCTTTGAAGTACGTATCTACACTAAAACTCAGAAACCAATTCAAATGTTTCAACTCAATGTCGGTTACAGTCAAATGCATCCTCCACTGTTTTATATCCCGGCATCAGTAATAGGCTTTGTTTATAGCCAAGAAACCGGCTGCGGTTTTACGAATGTGAGAAGGTATAATTTTTTAGCGTATTTTTTCCCTGGTTAGAAAGACCATCCATGTAGCCGGTTGTTGTTTTCCTTCTTCCTTTGCATGGCCACGGAACTTGATTCCAAGCAGCAAAAAGCTCTTTTTCCAGCGGTTCAACATGAGCAAGAAAACAGTGAAAGCTGACAGAGTTCAATATGGAGGTTGCGAAAATTGCGTAACAACTTTGCAGCATCATAACTTTCCACAACTGTTGTGACTTCCTCCAACAACAGATAACTGAACTTTAGACATTTTTCGGGTACTATATAAACCATATCATACTGGCAAAAGTGACACGGAAAGCAGCTGAGAAAAAATTCAGTAAAGTTAAAGTACTTACGTGTCTGAGTACATTTTCTTGTAAAGGCCATGTTACACGAGGCAATTTTTCTTGCAACTTGCAACGCAACAAACGTTGCGTCACAAGTTGCAAGAAAAATTTGACGTATAACAGCCCATTTTGCAACTGCAATTGTCGCGTTGCGAGTTGCAATAGAAGTTGAACTATCCTCTACTTTTCGCAACGATGCGACACAAGTTGCTTGGGTGTCAGTAACATCTCCTCTGCAACTTGCAATGTAATTTTGACACGATGAGCCAATCAGAGCGCGTCCTTCTCTCGCGGGAGATTTCAAGATGGCGGCAGTTGTCAACAATGAAAAGAAACTGAGTGACAACGAAAAAACTGAAGTGTTAAGTTGCGAAAAAATTGCAAACCTGTGACACCCCCTCTGCAACTTGCAATGCTTTTCAGTCATCATCAGTGCGTTGCAAGTTGCAAGGAAAATTGCCTCGTGTAACAATCGTCTTAAGCTTCTTTCCTACATTAAACTGTAGCAACGCGCGCAGCGCCACCGTTTTGGCGCCTTTTTGACTTTACTGTGAGAGCCGTGTGATCAATAGGCCGCTTATTCCAACTTTCCCCCTCTTCTTTCAATTGTTACCTTTTCGTTGTGAGAGTCTAATTCCTTTAAATATGGGCACTGAGAAGATATTCCCTGGCAGAGTTTTAAAATTTGGACGCCATTTTGAACGCCGAAAAAAATTTCAATTTCTCCACGCACGATCCTGGCCATTTACACGCGTGCGCGTAGCGCTTTTGGCTCAATTTTTTCTAAAAATAGATTTTTGGTACAACACCTGGGGAAAAGCCCACAAGTCAAAATGGCATCTCCGTTTCCGGTCTCCATCCCTGATTGTGGCTCCTGGTGTTACTTCGCCCGCTGTCATTGTGGGTTCACCTGTAGTGTTGTGGTCGTCACGTCGCCTTGAATGCAGGAGACTGGGGATAGTGTCCTCACCCGGAAACCATATTTTCACATAGTACGTTATATCTTGCCTTTACACTTTGACTTTCTTTGTTCGTTTGATATAACAGGTTACCACAGTGATCCTATGTAAAAATATCGCTGATTCACTTAGCACGAATCTTGTTCCCTGCTGTTTGTTTTATGAAACAATACTTGGAGGCGTTTGGAGGGCGTGACGGTGGCAACCTTTTATTCTAACATGAAGTTTACTTTCCAGCCCCTCCCCTACTCTTTTTATTCATCAGTGGTAATTATTACAAAGTCCATTTTGACTCCGCTTACTATGAACTACGATTAGTGCCAATTTCAGCAGCGATCTGTGGCGATCCTTATTTCAGTTCCTTTTTACGGGAGCGCTTTATCAAGCGAAAATAAAGCCTGACCTTACATATAAATTACGTCCTGTGAAAGTTTCGATTGAAAGAAGTGAAGATCTCAGTACCCTATTACTTATATTCAACCATTTCCGATTTTCCGTCGCCACGGAGGGAATTAGTCAACCTCGTTCCCAGGTCTGTCCTCTTCACGTCTTGGTGTGAAGAGGAGAGACCCTGGGAACGAGGTTGCGAATTGGTAGCTTATAACTGATGATATAAAGGGCTTTAAATGACACACTTCACAGTATTGAATTAATGTGTATTATTTTTATCTGTGTTTAATCAGGAGCCCATTACCCTGGTTTAATTTACTACTCTTATTAGGCTTAAACTGTGCGCGATAAGAAAACATTCCTGGGAATCAGAGACCAAAACCAAACAATCAACAGCCTTAATTAAAAAAGACAGAGCTCTGAGATTGGCACAAAGCACTTCGCAGTGAGGTGAAATATACTGCCGAGAAAATCCAGGAAAAGAAAAGTGAATTAAAAATGTTCAAACCTTACCTCTCCTAGTGAGCTTCGCCGCAAAAGTTTTATACAGTCGAACCTGTATATAACGGCCACCCTCGGGACTTGAGTAACTGGCCGCTTAATACAGGATCACTAAAAATACTCACTGGGCGTGGTCTAATGTTGATTTTAATGGCGTGTCATACAAAAACACTTCATGCAAGGAAACAATAGGATAATCAACACTCTTTCAAGTGATCAATGCTTTAAACAAAGTTCAGTGCCAACTTGTAACTTAACGGTATAATATACGTAACATTTTGTAAAAGTACCATACAATTAATTGTCCTCTACTCTCCTACGGCATACAGTGCTCTATTTCTATGACTTACAGTTCACAACAAAATATCTCATTCCGTCATTTCGTAGTTGTTACGCTCAATGTTCAATGTCACATGGCTGAAGAACAAGTTAATTAAAGAGGAATTTCTTGCTAAAGAGTGAAGCATATTCAAAACAAACTTTTTTTTAGCGTTCGTGATATGGTACTGTACTTCAGCACATTGCAGACATCTGAATAGCGTTAACTATATCAAACGGCCGAGTATCAGCTTACAGTAGCTCTGTACATGTTATTTCTTTATAGTGATGCAGGATCGCATTTTAAACACAATAAAATACCGCATAAAATAAGATATGGCTTAGTTTCCATTCAAGGGTGGCCGCTTAATACAGGTAAAGATAGCAAAGAAAGACAAACATAGGACTGCTACAGGGTGGCCGCGGCCGCTTAAAAGAGGTGGCCGCCTAATACAGGTAACAAATACAGCGTTTGTATGAGCAAACAATCGGGACTTTAAAAACTGGCCGCTTAATAGAGGGTGGCCGCTTAATACAGGGCCGATATATACAGGTTCGACTGTATTTACATTACTTCTTATTATCGCGGTAGCTTCACAGTTCAATTCATTGACCCTATTTTATCGACTACGTGTTCGTATTTCATCTCTTTTTTGATTTGCGTGAATTTGCGACATCAAAAAATACCTCGGCGCGCCAAGAGCACATACCTGGGAATCAGAAACCAAACCGAAACAGTCATCAACCTCTTACAACAGCTTTCTATGATTGGCTCATACGCCAATGATTCCTAGCTCATAGGTAGAAAATTGCAAGACTCCATTGCGTGGTGTAGAGTGCCGAGAAAGTAGAAGAGAATAGAAGAGAATTAACCTTTTTTCTAATAACTAAAACCAACTTTTAAGTAATGTCCTCCGCCGCATCTGTTATATTGACAATATTTATAATTATTCTGTAGTTTGAGGGCTTTATAAAAGAAGCTTTAATAATAAAGTTCACTTCTTCGACCTTTTCCTGTTTTCGATCGGCATGACTTCTTTGCAAACAAAAACTTATCGCACCAAGAGCACATTCCTGGGAATCAGAAACCAAAACCAAACCGTCAACAGCCTCTTAATGCAGCATTGTGTGATTGGCTCATACACTGAGACTCCTACAAAAGCTAAAGATAGAAAATAACGAGACTCCATTGTGTGGTAAAGACTGCCCGCAAAGATCACTCTACGTTCGTGTGTGAAAACATCATGGATATCCAAACGTTGTTTTACAATCTCCGCAAAGAAGTGTCTTGTCCGGTGTGTTCGGACTTATTTAAGGATCCCAAACAGCTTCCCTGTTTACACAGTTTCTGTCTGCATTGTTTGAAACACTGGCATCAGACGAGTGGCGGTCAAAATGCATTCAGATGTCCGAAGTGCCAAGCCCTTAGCAGAGTGCCTGCAAGCGGTGATCTGAAGGATCTTCCGACCAGCTTTTATCTGAACGGCATGATTGATGTCCTGGCCATAAAAGAATGCAACATAACCCAAGTAACGTGTGGAAACTGCGACAAGAAAAGCTCCGAGGCTTCGCACTGCTTTCAGTGTTGCATATTTTACTGTGAGCAGTGCCTAATTGGACACAACATGATGCGAAACAACAAAGATCATCGTGTTCTTGCGGTGAAAGAGTTCCAAGACGAGGACAATGAGGATGTATTGAAGCGACCCGTGTTTTGCTCAAGACAAGGACACCAGAAAGAAGAGTTAAAATATGTTTGTAAGAAATGCGAAACAGCAGTTTGCCAAACTTGTGTCACTTTGGATCATGGAGGACATACTTTGAAATTAATCGAAGAAGAAGCCGAGGCTCAGAAGATCGAGATGACAGCTCTTATACAAGAAGAAAGAGAAAACTTACAGGCATATATAAACTTAGTTACACAACTTGATGAAGACTACGCTGAACTGATTCAGCAAGGCGAAAACGTAAAGAGAAATGTCAACTGGTTTACTGATGACTTGATCAAAACAATTCAAGCGAAGAGACAAAATATTCTCGCTGCGGTGGAAAACGAAACAAGGAAGTTGGGTGAAAGTGTTGCGAGGACAAAGACTGAGATTCTGCAGAAAATAACTTTGATCGAAGCATCGCTGGAAAAAGCTGATAAACTGTTAACACGAAGTATTAGCGCCGGGATGGTTCAGCTCAAAAAATCATTGGCAGCAATTTTGGAAGGAGCAGAGCAAGCCAAGCATGTTTCCCGTGACCCTGAATATCTGCCAACTGTGGTTTTCGTGGAAAACCAAAAGATTGAGGACGTTATCAAAAGCGAAGAAATTGGATTCTTGGAAATTTTGTTCCCTACAAAAGCAAATAAATCCACTGCTGAAGGCAAAGGACTCAGAGAAGGAACTGTTGGACGTGAAGCTCCATTCAATTTGACCACAAGAATCGCTAACAAAAAACAGTGTTACAATAAACGTGACAATTTAACGGTAGAGATGAGAGACGAGCATGGGCGAGAATGCGTGACAAATGTGCAAATAGATGATAACAAAGATGGAATCTACAACATTACTTACACTCCTAGAGTTCAAGGTAGCTGTAAATTGTCAGTTAAGGTTAACGGGGAACATGTTCTTGCTAGTCCTTTTACTGTGCTTATAAAACCATTTCATGTCAAACCTGTTTTATCTTTTGGAAAAAATGGTTGGGATGTTGGAATGTTTCAGTATCCTCGGGGGGTGGCAGTGAGTAACAGGGATGAAATAGCAGTAGCTGACGTTTGGAACCACAGGGTTCAAATCTTCAACAGTAATGGTTATTTCATACGATCCTTTGGTCGCAGGGGTAGCAATCAGGGAGAATTTGTATATCCTTATGGAATAGCCTTTGATAAGGATGGAAAGATTTTTGTAGCAGATAGTGATAACCATAGAGTGCAGATTTTGAATGGGGAGGGTAGGTACATGGGTATGTTTGGTGGGAAAGGAAGCCTTGATAGTCAGCTCTCTGATACTTTTGGTTTATCCTTGGATAGTCAGGGTAATATTATTGTTGCAGATATAGGTAACAAACTGATTAAGATCTTTTCCCCTGATGGCCATTTTCTAATGAAGATAGGTGGGCCTGATTTTTTTAGTTATCCTGCCCACTGTGTTCAGTGTGATGAATATCTCATAGTGGCAGACTCCGGTGATCATCACAATATAAAAGTGTTCAGTAGGGAGGGGGAGTATAAGTATAAGTTTGGTAAGCAGGGGGGAGGGGATGGGGAGTTTAATCGTCCAAATTTTTTGTCAGTGACTAAGTCAGGACTACTGATGGTGTGTGATATGGATAATCACAGAATACAAGTCTTTGAATTGAATGGTAAGTTTGTTGGCAGGGCAGCAACTTAGGAGAATTTGAATATCCGTCGTCTGCAACAATGCTAAGTAACAACCAAATTGTTGTGTGTGATAAGAGCAATCACCGCATTCAA
This sequence comes from Pavona decussata, assembly GCF_977016875.1. Classification (NCBI taxonomy): domain Eukaryota; kingdom Metazoa; phylum Cnidaria; class Anthozoa; order Scleractinia; family Agariciidae; genus Pavona; species Pavona decussata. Next base: position 234,047 of record NW_028145943.1, read on the forward strand.
ATATTTGAGTGCAAGTCTCTTGTTGAGTGATAATTGTCCTCTTCTCGAAAAGCAACGGCAGTAATGAATATCTTTATGTTTTGATTCAATGTTTGGTCAGAGCCCTTGTCTATTAAGTCGCTTTGTAAGACAATAAGGAAAAGCTTTCAAGATGGTTTCTGTTACTGCTCAACTGGTACTGTACCATTTTTTTTTGTGTGTGAAAATAATGTAGTTGTAAATTTTGTCATTGTGGATACCATCAGGTTCCAGTTAGTTGAAATTAAAAGAAGACTAATATCTGATCCAGGATTAGAACTCAGTTTGAATTTAATTTGATAAAATCCCTTTTACGCGAAGAATTCTGCAGCGGATAAATTTTTCGTCAGCTTTATATTCAGAGTCGCGGCTCAAAAGTCTTGCATAAGGGACCTTTTTCAAGTTAATTCTTTGCCTATTTTATCGTATTAAGATAGCTTCTGACTGGGAATGTAATAGATATGTAAAACCTTGAAAGTTTTTCAACATAGTTTTTTACAAAATTTAAATTTTGTCAGATGCAGAAAGTAGTGTTTCCCGTGGAGATGTTCAGGTTTCTTTTTCTATAATATTTTATGTCATGAGATTTAAGTACAGGATATATTTTGATCCTGCTAACTTTTTCCGGTTTTCCGAACACAAGAGAGGATGAGTATTGTTGACTGGAAAGCAAAATTTGAGGCGTTGTTTGTAACGCAAATGAAAAAATTTAGAATCGCGTTTACGGCAAACGGCGAACGTGAGGTTTGTTTTGTGTTTTCTTGAAAGAAACATAGATTGGAATAGTATAAACTAATTCTGGCCTTTGATCCTAACGTAAAACTGCTCAATTTTAATGAGAAACTGAAAACAGCGAGGGGCAAACGTAAGATAAACATGGTCATGTGATCATTTCTGCCGTTTGCCGTTTGTCGTAAGCGTGATCCTTAATCTTTCTATCATGAAGGACATTGCGCCTTATATTGGCTAGTTTGTGATTGTACGAACAATACGTTACTTGAATGTGTAATTTGATTAGCAAGTGTTTAGTGTACGCTCAAAAAGTTTAGAGTGTCTATTTTCTAAGGCGCGAGTGTTATACTACTCTTAAAGTAAGCATGTTACATAATTATCTGCTTAAATATTGTAACAATAAGCTCAAGTGATTTAGAAATTACTGTTGTAAAAGTAGTTTATTACGTCAAAGAAACAAATAGTTTGTGTATCAATAAAATATCTGTGTAATTTTCAGTTAGTTTTTAAACCTCTGTTCATAAGTTACCGTAAGAGTACATCACCATTGACTGGTTTGTACTAAACAGAGACGGAATAAAAATGGCGACTGTGCGAACAGAACGGGTGAATTATCCGTGTAATACCTTTTTCTTTTATGCCGCGATCGATATCACAAAGGGTATCACAACAGCCCAGTGCCGTTTGTGATGTAGAAACATTTTTTGATCAATCACGTGCATGGATAATGGGCACCGTTTCTTTATTTATTGAAAGTTATTAACAGTTTGGTATAATCCTTAGTCGTCCTTTCTCCGTCACGTGCCACTTGGAAAGCCACGTGCCTCCTGTTTTCTCGCGCTTTTCGATTGAGGAATTTCTATACCATCTGGAGGGGACTGGCAGAGGGAAGAGGATGGGAGGTGGGGTCCGGAGATGCTCTATTCACGTGCTACGTGAATAGACATGTGCTTTCTGTTTTCCCGCGCTTTTCGACAAGAATGTAAAGTGGATTACAATCACCGAGACTTTCCACTTATCGCTTTTTTTTCCAATTATTTTTAATCAGGAGCCCATAATGGGCTCCTTTTTTTAATCTATTTTTCTTCTTCTCTCTGCCTTTTTATGGGATTCGTATAGCATCAGGAGGTAGGGGGGCGAGAGACGCGCATAGACGGCCACCGAATAACTGATGAAAGAATAATAATATTAAACAGTCGAATAAAATAAATCGAATATATTTTTAAAAAAACTGGCAACATCGAAAGTTATCCGACTGAAAATCTGCAGACCGTCAATTCGAATATTTAATACAATTGTGTCAGAAGACAAACATCTCGGAGAAAATCCCTTGATGCACCCTGGCCACACTGCTGGCAGCCATACACTACACGTGGGAGGAAATTAAAATCAATCAAAGATTACAGTGTAAAACCAAACATTGATTTTCTTTGTATTCCCTAGCTGTACAGTAAAACTGAGTTCTGGTTGAACATTTATGGGCGAAATAAGATAGTCTAAAAAGATCTTGTTTACATATTTTTTCCACTCTTATCACTAAGACAAGGATAAGAATTTCAAAACATAGTTCAGTTTCACTCGGATAATTGCCTGCTCGGAGCGCTGAAGAAATTCGCCGACGAAGTGAAATCCTTGGAGAAGTCTGTCGTGTTTCCCTGTCTTCTGAAAGATCATCGCGAGGACATGCCGCAATTTAACGAAGAAATTCAGACCCTTTACGATGTTTTCATGTTGCTGAAGAAATTGAAAACGGAACTGTTGTCAGGATCGCGGAATTTCGAGCTGCCAGATGCTAAGCTGCAGCAAAAATCATCCGAATTGTTTCAGACATTTGTTCAGTACACAGTAATGGCTCGAAATCTAGCTGCCCGCTATGAAGAAGAGGTGAGATGTTTTTGATTCCGCGAACTATTTATGATGGAAGCTGTGCAGTGAGATTTGAATTTGCGTGAATTTATTGTGGAGGCGTGAGACGTTGAGATCCATTGCGGTTAGCTCTTTATTTACGCGTTGATATATTTTGAACACTTTGTTAGCTTGCGAAGTATAAAGTTAAGATATTACATATAGTATCTGTACATATTCCTATTGATTATGCTGTTAAGTTAGTTCTTTAGGTCAGTCGTTATCGATCCGAAGCAGACGAAAAAGTTGAGACTTGAGTAAGTTGTAAATGTATTTAAAACGAGATACTAATTGCCTTAAGGCATTAAAAACACTAATTTGTGATGAGAGATAAAATTTTTCTCAAGAATAAAGATTTTGTACGGTGTGTTTGTTGTTTCCAGATCGATCTGCTTTATACACTCGCTGCATTTTTAATATTCAATCTGTTTTAGCACCCTTGACAGAGCCTTAATATTTAAAATGGTAACCGCGTGCCATCAAATAAATAAACTATTTTATGTATAAAGTAACTTCTAAACTCCCATCCTGTTGCTCAAGCTATCAAAACATGTTGCAGATTGGGCGGAAGCAAGCCTGTTGCATTTACGTAATGCTCCGTTTTTGACTCGATCGATGTTGTCAAACAAGTTTATTGACAAGATCATTTCCGCTAATTTAAACATCGTTCACTTGTGATGTTGAACTCGTATATTAAACCGTGGAAATTTATATTCACGTTTTCACTGTCTCAATTTTCTTCTAGACGTTTCGTTGTGAAGTTTGAACATTTTTCTTGATGGTTGCGAAACTTTGCCTTTTGTCTAACAGAATGGCACGTGCTTTTAAAAAACATACCTCTTACCCGTACTGTAACTCATGACTGTAAGTTTCGAAGCGCTTGGGCCTTAAATCAACGGGAAAAAAACCGTAATTAGGAAGCTAGTAAGTTATTTATTAAATCTCCGAGGTTAATAAGGAAACTAGATAAAGTTTCGCGGGCGGTACAGTGAAATACGCTCATATTTCTACAGCATTTTCGTTGTGTGGCGCGGTTTCTTGCTTATTGTTTGCTTTAGTGAAATACGGCCCGCAAAATTGACCAATCACACCACGCGTACACTGAGAGCTGTAGCAAAACCACAAAACGGTCCGGACCAGAATTCACAAGGCTTTGATGGAAATCACGCCTTACTGGAGTGGTATTCTTGCCAACATAAAGCACGATTTAACGCCATGTAGTCTTTTAAATCTGTTTACACTGAGTTTTGATACGGTCGTGGCGATATTGAACCATTATTCACCTAAACGGAAGTGAATAGCGATGGGTATACTTACTCGGTATAATATTTGCTCACAAAGTTGCTAGTTCCGTGATGTAGCCACTTCTCGTCAAGGACATTTAGAGATCAACGACAACCATCTAATTCTTACTCCTCCCCCTGACCAGGTCTTATTTGAAAAGCTAAGGGAAAAAAATAGGATGGAAAACAAAAATCCCGAGGGGACCCCCCCCCCCCCCCCTGTCTTCCCCTCCCCCCAAATAGGATAATTTGGACTAGAGCATTGTAAACTGCTCGTAAGCAAAAAGGCTCTTCGGGTTTACCGAACGACTAACATTCGTTTGAATGTAGACCCTCGGGCTATGGACATTAACGGTCCAACGCACCTGAACACCTACATAAAAATAATAATAATAATAATAATAATAATAATAATAATAATAATAATAATAATAATAATAAAAACCAGATACTACAATAATCTTAGTCCAAAGACCGAAAAGCGATCTAAGCTAATCTCCATTGTAAAATTGGCTGGACTTTGCATCCTTTCTTCGGGTATATGCTATTTTGGGTAAAGGCCGCGCCTTTTAATTGTGGTTCATAAACCCACGTTCTCTTGGGCGCAAACAAGCACGTGCTCATCGCAGACAACAGAAAAACACCCACGTCACTTTAGAACTAAGACTCCGAATAATAAGCTTCCCACATTATACTTTATGTCCTTCTGTTGACCAATTGTTTGCTTCATTTCAGTGATAATTTTAAATTTTTGTGGAGTACTTTGAAGTTTATCGGCTACATGGCCTTGATTTTAATATCGATTTTTGAATAGACTGGAACGAGACGACTTCAAGAGAAGTTGCCACGCGAAATTCTACGTGCACGAAAATTTTGTTTTGTTTTCTCCATAAAAATAGCGCAAGTTAATCTATTATAAAAACTGAATACAATGCGATGCTTAAATTTAATAGCATAACAATAGATAAGGCGGTAATACTTCTCCGGTAAAATCTATACTTTTGATTGCACGCATGAGAATAAAGAATTGTAATGAAATGATCAACAATGCAAAGACAAAATGTCTTGGTGTTTAAACAAATATGATAAGAAATGTATGAAGAGTAGTTAGGAGAATATTCATTTTCATACAGACTTGCAATGTTAAAAATCGGCTGAAAATAAAGGACGAATATCAGAGAAGACACGACAACTCTGCAGAACTGATCTCGACTTGTTTTACTAAGTCGTGTAAAAAAAAAAAAAAAAGAAAAAAAAGAAATTCATTGATGTCGCGTTTTTTCCCCACCCTATGCCCCCTAGGGAGCTTGAGCTGGTTTAAATATAATAGATCGGTGTAATGGTCTCTAACCTGGGACACCACATCCGGCTGGAGGTCCGACCGGGCAACCCAAATAACCAACTTTCTATCCTTTCTTCTTCAATACGTGAGAGAATAACTAAACTGCTAGAAGAATAAACAAAGGAAAAATAGACAAAACCTTGTTGACACAAGTGAAACCCGTTTGAAGTCAACTTTGTGGATCACGTGTGAGATCTGACTTCAGTAACACGACTCGTGTGCACGTGTCTGCCGACTACTAAGTACAACCGGCAACCCTGTTTTTCAGTAAAAATATCTCGCTTTTTTTATTTTATTTTGATATATTTTTTTGTCGCTTCAATCATTCACTTGCACTCCGAGTGTCTTTCCTCAAGCTTAGTTGTTTAGTTCTTGTCTCTCTCTTTTGTCGCCTCGACTTTTCATGTGTTCGTAGTCCAGGAAATTGCGCATTGGAGACTAGTTGTCATTATAAAACTCAGGATAATAGCTCCTTCTCCCCCCCGCCAGCTCAAGTGCTCAAAACTGCTTCCGCCAATCATTAATCTCTTATAATCACGAGCGTCATCGTTATTATTATTATTATTATTATTATTATTATTATTATTATTATATTATTATTATTATTATTATTATTATTATTTATTATTATTATTATTATTATTATTATTATTATTATTATTATTATTATTATTATTATTATTTTAGTCTAAGTTTACTTTCATACCCAACAGTAAGAGTAACGGAAGCAGTTCCATTCAAACTTTCATCGATTAAGGCTACACTTTAGATTTTAAGCTCGCAGCTGGAAGTAATTATGATCATGATCGTGTTCATGATCGTATTTTTTTTTTTGGCTGCCAAATCAGTCGAATTTTGCAACAATTTTACCTACAATGCTATCTTCTAAAACACGTAACATTAATTTGTCATAATTGAGCTTATACTCGCTCTTTCCTTGGTAAGAAAAGTGAACTCTATTTGTAGCGGATACGCAATACTGGACGGAGTGTGTTTGTGGGGACGTTTTGGGGTTCCCCGAGCGTTTTCGAAGCGACAATTGTGCGTGCAATTCGTCATAGCGTCTTATTATTTACAACGAAACTTCTAGGACTAAAGTAATAGAATACGCATTACATAACAGCGGCCACTATTAAGCCAATGCTAAGCCGGGGAAAGCGGTATATAAATTTATCATTGGAGTTTGGATTATTACGTAATTAACCTGAAAAGTGTTACGTAATTCTGCAGGGTGATAAAAACTGCGATGGAATCGTCGTATAAAAACTCCTTAAAACAACAAAAAATTCGTCATATTAAAAAGTACTAGGCAAACATTTTAATTCTATCACATTTCTTTCATATCATTATTCTTGATCAACAGTTTACCATTCATCGCAAATGACCTTTTTCCACATTTTTGCCGTGAGTTTTTATAAATCCGCAAGATACATTTTCTTTACATAAAACTTTTTTGTTTTTCAAAACAGGCACTTCTTTAAAGTCGGAATATCATTCTGAACAACACTAATAAACAAAAGAAATTACCTCTTAATACGGCTACGACATATATTTTCGGGTACCTTTAATATTTAATCCTCAGCTCGAGAGCATTTCAAATCGGCAATCGGTGCGTAAAGCACCTAAACAAAGTTCTCCACGACTGGCGGGCTCCATCGATCGTAACTCTAAAAGTCAAAAGCATCTCACATCTTCTTCATAGCGGGTAGCAAGATTTCGAGCCATTACTGTGTACTGAACAAATGTCTGAAACAATTCCGATAATTTGTGCTGCAGCTTAGCATCTGGCAGCTCGAAATTCCTCGACCCGGACAACAGTTCCGCATTCAGTTCCTTCAGAAACATGAAAACATCGTAAAGGGTCTAGATTTCTTCGTTAAATTGTGGCATATCCTCGCTCACACGATGATCTTTCAGAAGACTGGGAAACATGACGGACTTCTCCAAGGATTCCACCTCGTCAGTGAATTTCTTTAGCGCTCCGAGCAGGCAATTCTCCGAGAGCAACTGCGCTCTGTTTTGAAATTCTTGAAAGGATGGCAGCTCTTGATTTGGGCCGAGGTTAAGTATGGAAGTTTTAATGTACCTCGCGACGGATGCGAGCTGATTTAATCGGTGACAAGAATCTTGAATTTCTCGTTCCAGCGGGACATAGGTTTCTCCGTTGCCACCATACCCTTGCGATAATTTACTTCTCATCTCTTTCACCATGAAATAGAAAGCACGCATGCTCATGTTGTTCAGCAGAAAGTTATTACCAGTACTACTTTTCATTGCTGGAATCAAATCTTTCACTGGCAAATCGATCAGCTTCATTGGGATCAAGACTGTGTTGTCCATCAAATCAACCGTCTGCACAAACTGTTCCATTACAGCGAGTAAGGAAGACTTGACAGAATTCAAACGCCTCTCCATTTGTTGTCAAATTCTTTCCAACGTAGCTCAATCAAAATGATGCAAAAATGAATGTACGTTGACGAGCTGTTCTCCCTTAAAAAAAAAACCTTGCGTACACCAAGGTTTGATCCTTCGTCTATTCCTGCTTGAAACCGAATGACCAAAGGTCTTTCCGAGCCGTTTATTTGCATTCAAAGCCTCCTTAGTTTTGTCTGGAGCCAACGTGACATTTTATTTTTTTCCGCGTGTGGTGGTGCATGTTGCTTAACACGTGCTAAGCATGCTACCGCCATCGACTCATAATTTCATATGTTGGCATCGACTCTTTTAAAGGGGAAGTATCACGCGAATTTGATGTCATTTCAAAACCGAAAAATGTTTGTCTGTCATTGGAAGAAAAAGTAATAATAATTGTCTCAAGTTTTGTTCTGGCGAGACAGAGGGTAGGTCGGAATGCATTGAAACTTGAAAAATGTTCAGGTAACGTTTTTCAAGTTTTCGCGTTTTTGTTGTCCAAAATGCGCTAGAAGAGAGCTCACAAACCTATAACCACTTTACGACAACTACTGACGAAAGTAAAGGACAAAGACGAACCTAACCGCAGACAGGGAGCAGTTTACAAGATCAAATGCTGCGACTGCCAGGCCACTTATATTGGTGAGACCGGCAGAAATTTAAACGTACGACTGACTGAACACAAACGAGCAACTAGAAATGGTGATATCAACAATCACATTGCTGAGCACCATTTACAAACGAACCACAGAATCGACTGGGACTCTGCCAAGTGCATTACCTACTGTACAAATTACTATCAACGACTCACTCTGGAAAGCTGGTTTACTAACTTAGAACAAACGCCACTCAACCGTTGCCTACAACTACCTGCACCATATAAACGACTTATTGACAACAACAACGAAACAGACAAACAATAGACATTTTAATAACAATAGACCCACGGACTTTTTGACTAACAAAAGACGGATCGAAACACACCAATCACTTTTTACAGTCTTCACAGCCAATAATATCACGGCTTACTGACAAACGACCAATAACATCTGGACTTCGTTGACCAATCAGGTTAACAACCAGACACGTATATACCACCTACTGACGTTCCACTATTCACTTGACTCTGAAGATGACTTCCGCTCAGGTTGTCGAAACGTCAGTCAAAGTCACCACAAACAGTCCTTCTCAGGACTACACTCACCCGGATGATCATAATTTACGTACTTATGACATGACTCCTGGGTTCAAACCATTTACAACTTTTATTTCACTTTAAAAGATTTCCCTTCGTGAGATCAGCTTGAAAAACGGCTTTCGGTTGACATAAATCTACCTGGAAGTTAAAAAATTGGACACGACTCTTGTACGCTGAATTTCGTTACTACTACAAAAATCCGAACGATAATTCTCCACTAATTAACATAGAAATGTTGATGATACTTCCGAGCTACTCTTTTTAGCTTATGTGTCTAAGAATTTCCGAGCCATCGCACAATTGCGTCGCACGAGTGCCGCAAAGTCTGCTATTGTTACTTTGCACAGTAGTGAACCTATATAGTTATAATAAGGAGATTAACTTTATGCTTTACCTGATCCTACTGGAACAAGTTTCTTCAACCTCTTCATTATTTCCTCAGAAGTCTTCTTTGATACGCCCCTGTCTGCATTTTCCTTTTCTTGATCCATGCAATGGGTGCAAACAAAAGCGAGAAGGGCGCCAGTTCAGTCCAAGCCGCTGAGGTCTCGATGCTTTGGGCAAATCGTCATACCTTTCCCTTCTTCATTAAAGTGCCCTGTCCTCAGGAGTATCAGTTCACTTTCTGACGAGACGGATTTTCTAGATACTTTCAGATTTTTAAAGATGGAATTTGATATCTCTCTTGCATGAAGCAATGGCGATGTATTCTTTGAGAAGGGGATATTTTGGTGGCAATCCACAGTGTGTGGATTCTCCTCTGCCTATAGAGCATTTGAGAGGCCTCGGTGTTCGAGGTGGCATGTTCGAAATTTTAGCACGCTAGTTAATTCGAATCCAATCTTAACTCGTGCGAAAGACGCGCGAACACGCGAACACAAAAAATAACAGGTGTTTGACAACCGCAGACAGCACGCAGGCTCACAAACGCTACTCCAAAATGGCGAGGTCAAAAGAAAAAATATTCTTGCCAGATTTTTATGTCAATTATATTCTAAATGGATTTATGAGAGCTTATTTACCTTACTTCCCGGCACATTTTTGGAAACAAAATCGGTATTATTCACATTTTTCATCAGTTGATGACAATAACGGGTGGCTTGTTGAAATAATCGAGGCAGGCAGACGATACGATCAAGCCGGCTAATTGGATTCTACGGTGGCTGTGAGATAAAACGCTAGCTAGGATGGAGCCTGAAATCCGACTGTGGGAGAATTTTTTCTCTGGCTCTTGAGAGGACATATTTGTGTGTCTTTCGACAACGCGCGAACACTTAATTGTTATACACTAAGGAGGTCTAAGGACATTGTATTGCTATAAATGAGCGGATGCCTTAGAAAACAAGTAGTTTATTTCAACAGCTTTTACGGCTTAAGATTGGTTGATTTCGATTCATTTTGGTTCTTATTTCCGATTCATAAGGTAGGAGTACCTTTGTTGTTGTTGTTGTTGTATATAAAAACAAGCTGTTAGCGAAGGAAACTGAAAGGTAGTAAACACATTTTTAAAGGGCTGTGAAAAGGCATTTGCAGCGTCAGAGTTTAAGACTGATTGCTGCACATTAATTTGGTTTAATTATTTATTTTTTGGCAAACTGTTTTGTAACTTTCAAAAATTCTGGGGGGGCTCAAGCCCCCCTGCCCCTCCCCCTGCTACGGGCCTGTATGAAAAGAGGGGAAACCTAGCTGTTAATAGCTTAGTTCAAGAGAAAATGAGGGACAGAGAGGGAGGCTCCCAGTCCACGCCTTGGGATATGTCGATTCCACTATAGTTATAAATAGTTTTAGACGGAAAAGGAAGTTTGTTTTCCGAGACGTCCGCATGAAGGCTAACCTCGATCTGATGTGGTTAGTCAAAGCAAAATAATGGCGGACAGCGTTGAGATAAGTTTTGTCGATGAAAACGACTTCCGAAAAGTAGGGAAATGGTATTTCTGGAGCGAGAATTCACAGTGGGAAATATGCTCCACAATTTCTTCAGATTCAAACGACTCGCTGGCGGGCATATCAGATTTTAGCGAAGAAATTGAGTCCGAAACGGGCAGCGATTCAGGTGATATTTCTTCGCACGATGGTAGCAAAAGCGACACGGACAGTGATTATGTTGGGAAACCCTCGATATCAGCAGGCAGCAGGAGAGGAAAGACGTCTAAAAATAAGAAACAAAAAGGAAAAGAGTGCTCTGGTGGCAAACAGGGGAGGAGAGCTCGCGTTACCAAAAGTAAAAGTGCCAATTCGAGCAATGCGCCCAAACAAAGCCAGAATCGAAGATCACAGCGTGGAAAGAAAAAACCAAAGGCGCTCACCAGGAACGAACTGGATGAGCTCGGTAAAAAGCTAGAAGGCAAACGTCCCATGTGTTGGAAATTTGTGTCAGAAAGACTCGCAAAGCAGTACGTTATGAAGCATTACAAAACACATCGTCAGCTTATTGAGGAAATTCTTGATGATCGCTACAATGAACTTTGTGATCTAGTACACCATATGTTCTCATTTTACGTACAACTCGTTTCAGAAATTGCAAAGGCCGTTAAAAAAGTCAGAAAGGCTCACTTGTCATTGCGCTGGATGAAAAGTTTGAACAGCTACCTGGATAGTTCATCCAATAATTCAAAGGTATGCAATGCAGTGTTCCACGATTTGGCAAATGAATATTCATCGAGTACGATTCGAGCAGTCACAGGCATTTTGCATTCCCTAGTTTATGATTTTGCACAGACAGAGTCTTACAATTTTTCTCAGCCGCTTGATATTCACCAGGATATTACACCTGAGGATGATGTCGCCTTATATCGAATGTCTGGTGCAGCTCTTTGCCAAATGATAAAACTGAGAAAAGATACTTTATCAGAAAAGAAAGGAAAAAGAAAAACGACACCTGACAGTAGAAGCCAAATGGAAATGGAGCTCGATTTTCTCATTAAGCTGAAAGAAACAGACAAAAGCCATGTTCCAGAGGCTCTCAATATTCTTGATGAAGGTCATTTGACCTTTGTCAAAAAAGAATTTCTAAACTTTGTAAGAGAGGCAGATTTGAATATCAGAGAATATGTGAATGAGCGAAGCTTAAAGAAACACAAGAGTAGTTGTACACTTCAATGTTTACAATGATGAACAATTGTTGAAATCATTCAAATGGTCAGCAGAGAAGTGTGGAGCATCAACTAAGGATGTCAAGTCTAATGTGATTGACAAGGTGTACAGTGATATGCTTCATAAACTGTGCAACACCAGAACAAAGGAATTCTTCAGAGGGAAATTTGAAAAGGACTTGGCCACATCAGGTAAAGTTGTAGAAGCTGACCAATCCCTGAGAGATAATCTCAAAACATTTAGCGTTGCTAAAAAGAGATAGGATATACCTGTATATTTTGTCTAGAGAGGAAGTGTCGATCCGAAGCGGACAAAAAAGTTGAGACTTAAATGAGTTGTAAATGTATTTAAAACGAGATACTGTTGCCCTAAGGCATTAAAAACACTAATTTGTGATGAGAGATAAAATTTTTCTCAAGAATAAAGATTTTGTACGGTGTGTTTGTTGTTTCAAGATCGATCTCCTTCATACACTCGCTGCATTTTTAATATTCAATCTGTTTTAGCACCCTTGACAGAGCCTTAATATTAAATGGTAACCGCGTGCCATCAAATTAAATAAACTGTTTTATGTATAAAGTAACTTCTAAACTCCCATCATGTTGCTCAAGCTATCAAAACATGTTGCAGATTGGGCGGAATATTATGCAAATGTAAGCCCGTTGCATTACTTAATGCTCCGTTTTTAACTCGATCGACGTTGTCAAACAAATGTATTGACAAGATCATTTCCGCTAATTTGAACATCGTTCACTTGTGATGTTGAACTCGTATATTAACCCGTGGAAATTTATATTCACGTTTCACTTTCTCAATTTTCTTCTAGACGTTTCGTTGTGAAGTTTGAACATTTTTCTTGATGGTTGCGAAACTTTGCGTTTTGTCTAACAGAACCGAACCGAGTTCAAGTTCCTTACTGTAAGTGTAATACGAAACGTTCGGACTATAAATCAACGAAAAAAAAAAAAAAAAAACAAAAACAACGAGATTAGTAAGATATCGATTAAATCTCCGATGTTTCGCGGACGTGCGGGAAAGGAAACCAGATAAAGTTTCGCGGGCCGTACAGTGAAATACGGCGCGCAAAATTGACCAATCACACCACGCGTACTAACTGAGAGCTAAACTAAAGCTACATCACAAGGTTTGACAGGGAGACCACGCCTTACCGGAGAGGTATTCTTGCTAACAGAAAGAACAATTTTTAAATAAATTGAGAAGGCGAGCGCCATTTACTACTGTAAACCAGTTTACACTGAGTTTTGACCGGCTCGTGGCGACATTGAACGATTATTTACCTAAAGCTAAACGGAGGTGAATAGCGATGGGTATACTTACTCGGTATAATATTGGCTCAGAGAGTTTTTAGTTCCGTGATTTAACCACTTCTCGTCAAAGACATTTAGAGTTCCACAATAACCATCTATCCTCCCCCCTCCCCCTGACCAGGTCTTTTTTTAAAAAGCCAAGGAAAAGAAAGTAGGATCGAAAACAGAAATCAGTAGGGACCTCCTCCCACCCCTTCCCCTCCCGAAAAAGCATAATTTGGTCTAAAACGTTTTTTAAGGTGGACTGCTCGTGAGCGAAAAGGCTCTTCTGGTTTACCGAACGACTAATTATTTAGTTTGAACGTAGCCCCTCAGGCCGTGGAGATCAACGGTGCACACCTGATTAAAAAACGAACGGATACTACAATAATCTTAGCCTTAAGACCGAAGAGCGATCTAAACTAATCTCCATTGTAAAATTGGCTGAACTTTGCGTCCTTTATTCGGGTATATGCTATTTTTGGTCACACGTTAGCAAAGGCCGCGCTTTTTGTGGTTCAAAAACCCACGTTCTTCTGGGCTCGAACAACGCGTGCTCATCTCGGACAACGTAAAGACACCCACGTAACTTTCGAACTCAGACTCCGAATAATTAGCTTCACACATTATACTTTGTGTCCTTCTGTTGACCAATTGTTCGTTTCATTTCATTCAGTGCTAATATTTGTGGAGTACTTTGAAGTTTATCGGCTACAAGGCCTTGATTTTTAATATCGATTTTTGCAGAGAGACTGGAACGAGACTACTTCAAGAGAAGTTGGCCCTCGAAATTTTACGTGCCCCGAAAATTTCGTTTTGTTTTCTCCACAAAAAATGGCGCAAGTTAATCTATTTTGAACATGATTAACAATAAATAAACCTGAGTACAATGCGATGCTTAAATTTAATAGTATAACAATAGATAACGCGGTGTGGGTAAACAGCCTACAATAGAAGTTTAACGGGAAAATTTTCGTTAGCTGCGTGGCACTTGTACTTATAAAAAGGGAAAGGTAAAATATAGTTCTCGAAGACGAGTGTTCAGTGCCAATATGTAGAAATTATTCCAGAAGCCCGAAACGTCTGGAATAATTTCTACATATTGGCACTGAACACTCGTCTTCGAGAACTATATTTTACCTTTCCCTTTTTTTAGCCTACAATAGATATTACTTCTCCGGTAAAATCTATACTTTGTACGACTAAAAAAGCACCTTATTGTTTTTTCTAGCGCATTTCTTTTATAATTTCGTAATTAAGACATGGTAAACTTCCAAAAAAAAAAAAAAACCGCAAAAAAATGATATGAAAAGGATATGGGTAAACAGCCTACAATAGATATTACTTCTCCGGTAAAATCTATACTTTGTACGACTAAAAAAGCACCTTATTGTTTTTTCTAGCGCATTTCTTTTATAATTTCGTAATTAAGACATGGTAAACTTCAAAAAAAAAAAAAACGCAAAAAAATGGGTATGGGTAAAAAGCCCATTATTTCTCCGGTAACAATCTATACTTTTGATTGCACGTATGGGAATAAGGAATAGAAATGAAAAGATCATCAAAGGCAAAATGTCTTGATGTTTAAGCAAATTCTCCCAACAACTATGATGAGAAAAATATGAAGAGTTGTGACGAGAATATCAATTTCGATACAGAGACTTCCAAGTAAAGGTTAAAAATCGGCTGAAAAATAAAGGACGCATATCAGAGAAGACATAACAACAATGCAGGAATGATCTCGACTTGATTTTCTAAGTTTTGACCTTAAATCGTGTAAAAAAAAAAAAAAGAAAAAAGAAAAGCCGTTAATATCGCATTTTCCCTTCACCCTATCTCCCCAGGGAGAAATCTTGAGCTGATTTTAATAATAGATTGGTGAAACTGTGGTCCCTAACATGGGATACGGTTTCCCCACCACTGCACAAAATTGCCATGGCTCGTTCCTCGATGATTATAATCTGATAAAGAATGTGAGTATTGATCCGTCAAATTGCGGTGGATAAGTTAACATTTTTCATTTTAGACTTGTGCAGTATAATGCACCAAACAATTTACTACTTATTATATTTTAGCGAAAACGACGAAAATACACATGCTTATGCAGAAATGGCTTGATCTCATTAGCTATTGTATGACTTCGTCTTTACGTACGTATCTCGAACTCAAGAAACCGATTCTTTCCCAAAATGTGTCAGGAGATAACTGAACAGCTTATGAAAGCAACAGGCGCTGCACTGAAACGCCTGTCGCAGGAAAAGGAAAACCTCACAAGAGATTTGGTACCACATCCGGCTGGAGGTCCGACAGGGCAACCCAAATAACCAACTTTCTTTCCTTTCTTCTTCAATGCCTGAGAGATCTAGAAAAACTGAACTGCTACAAGAATAAGTAAAAGAAAAATAGACTAAACCTTGTCTTTTGGCACACGTGAAACCCATTTGAATTTAAGTTTGTGGATCACCTGCGAGTGACTTAAGTAACACGCCTCGTGTGCACGTGTCTGCCAACTACTAAGTACAACCGGCAACTCTGTTCTTCGGTAAAAACATCTCGCTTTTTATTTTATTTATTTATTTTTTTTTTTGTCGCTCCAATCATGCACGTGGACTCCAAGTGTTCTTTCGTCAGCCTAGCTCCGTGACCTCTTGGTATGTTAGCTTAGTGTTTCAGTTCTTGTTTTTCTCTTTAGGAATAGCGAGTTGGAGACGAGATGCCATTTTAAAGCTCAGGATAAAAGCCGCCCCACCAACCCCCCGCCATCATCGCTACAGTCCAGTGCTCAAAACTGCTTTAATAATAATAATAATAATAATAATAATAATAATAATAATAATAATAATAATATTATTATTATTATTATTATTATTATTATTATTATTATTATCATTATTATTATTATTATTATTATTATTATTATTATTATTATTATTGTCCAATTTTATTTCCATACCCAACAGCAAAAGTAACGGAAGAAGTTCCATTCAAAATTTCGTCAAAAAAAAAAATTATGCTCCGGTTTAGAGTTTAACTTTCTCTGCTGGATATACTTTTTTTTTTTTAGTTTATCATGCTCGTGATTTTTTTTTTGGCCGCCAAATCAGTCGGATTTTGCAACAATTTTATCTAAAATGTTACCTTCTAAAGCACGTAACATTAATTTGTCATAATTGAGCTTACTTGTTCTTTTTTGGTATATGAAAAATGAACTCTATTTGTAGCGGATAAGCTATAAGCGACAGTGTGTGTTTGTGGGGATGTTTTGGGGTTCCCCGAGCGTGTTCGAAGCGACAATTGTGCTGTAATTCGCCATGGAGTCTTACTCAGAGTTAAGAACGAGGCTTCTAGGAGTAAAGTAATGGAATACGCATTACATAACTGCGGCCACTATTCAGCTGGCGAACAAGGTGTACAAATTATCACTGGAGTTTGGATTATTACGTAATTAACCTGAAAAGTGTTACGTAATTCTGCAGGGTGATAAAAACTGCGAGGGGATAGTAATATGAAAACTCCTTAAAACAGCAAAAAATTCGTCATATTAAAAAGTACTTCCCAAACATCTTTATTCTATCACATTTTTTTCATTTCTTTATTCTTGATCAACAATTTACCATTAATCACAAATGACCTTTTTCCACATTTTTTCCCCTAATTTTTAATAAATCCGCAAGATGCATTTTCTTTACATAAAACATATTTTTTAAACACAGACACTTCTTTAAGGCCGGAATATTTTTCTGAACAATACCAGTAAACAAAAGAAATTACCCCTTAATACGGCTACGAGATATAATTTTCGGGTACTTTTAATATTTAATCCTTACTAGAAAGTGTTTCAAATCAATCGGTGCCTAAAGTACCTCAAATGGGTTCTCCACGAGTGACGGGCTACATCGATCGTAACTCTAAAAGTCAAAAACATCTCACCTCTTCTTCATAGCGGGTAGCAAGATTTCGAGCCATTACTGTGTCCTGAACAAATGTCTGAAACAATTCGGATAATTTGTGCTGCAGCTTAGCATCTGGCAGCTCGAAATTCCTCGACCCCGACAACAGTTCCGCATTCAGTTCTTTCAGAACATAAAAACATCGTAAAGGGTCTGAATTTCTTCGTTAAATTGCGGCATATCCTCGCTCACACGATGATCTTTCAGAAGACTGGGAAACATCACGGACTTCTCCAAGGATTCCACCTCGTCGGTGAATTTCTTCAGCGCTCCGAGCAGGCAATTCTCCGAGTGAAACTGCGCTCTCTTTTGAAATTCTTGAAAGGATGGCAGCTCTTGATTCGGGCTGAGGTTAAGCATGAAAGTTTTGATGTACCTCGCGACCAAAGCTAACTGATATCGATTTAATCGGTGACAAGAATCTTGGATTTCTCGTTCCAGCGGGACATATGTCTCTCCGTTGCCACCATACCCTTGCGATAATTTAATTCTCATCGCTTTTACAATGAAATAGAAAGCACGCATGCTCATGTTGTTCAGCAGGAAGTTATTACCAGTTCTACTTTTCGTTTGTGGAATCAAATCTTTCACTGGCAAATCGATCAGCTTCATTGGGATCAAAACTGTGCTGTCCATCAAATCAACCGTTTGCACAAACTGTTCCATTACAGCGAGAAAGGAAGACTTTACAGATTTCAAACGCCTCTCCATTTGTTGTCAAATTCCTTCCAATGTAGCTCAATCTAACTGGTTTAAAAATGAATGTTTGCGAGCTGTTCTTCTTTAAACAAACCCGTGCGTACACTAAAGTTTGATCCTTCGTCTATTCCTGCTTGAAACCAAATGATCAAAGCTCTTTCCGAGCCGTTTATTTACATTCAAAGCCTCTTTAGTTTTGTCTGGAGCCAACGTGATATTTTGTTTTTCCCGTGTGTGGTGGTGTTGCTTAACACGTGCTAAGCATGCTACCGCCATCGACTCATAATTTCATATTTTGGCATGGACTCTTTTAAAGGGGAAGTATCACGCGAATTTGATGTAATTTCAAATTAAACCTTAAAATATTTGTCTGTTATCAGAAAAAAAAAATAATAATAATTGGCTATAGTTTTTTTTTTCTGGCTAGACACAGAGTAGGTCGGAATGTGGATTGAAACTTGAAAAAAGTTAGGCTAACGTTTTTCAAGTTTTTGCGTTTTTTTTTTTTCGCAAAATGCGCTGGAACAGATCACGAGTTATCCCTTTCAAGAATTGAGTTAAGTTTTTCCTCTTGTTGTTCTAGAATAACTAAAGGTGTTATTTCAATATTTTAAAAAAAAGAGGGAAAAAAAAGTGACACTTCCGCTTTTACTTCATATTTGCCAACTGTGTTCAATTTCTGACGAACGCTCATCATCGCTGTTCCTACAGATTTTCTACAGGTATGGCTTCCCTTAGCAAGAATATCTATTTTTTTAAAAAACCTGCCAAGGTTTGATCGTAAAAAATGCATACTGAACACTCGTGTCTCTGTTGTGATATAACCTGATACTGTTTTCTTGTTGGTGCATGCAACGTTCATTAATCAACGTGATGTAAAAAGAATAAGCTGTGCTATTTCGTTTGCTATCATTGTGAGTTCACCTGTAGTGTGGTGGTTATCACGTCTGGCTTCAGTGTAAAAGACCGGGGTTCTTGTCCTCGCCCGGGAACCATATTTTCATATAGTACGTTATATCTTAGTTTTACACTTTGACTTACTTTGTTCCTTTAACATAATAGGTTACCACAGTAATCCTATGTAAAAATATGGCTGATTCACTTAGCACGAATCTTGTTCCCTGCTGTCTGTTTCATGAAACAATACTTGGAGGCGTTTGCAGGGCGTGACGGTGGCGACATTTTATGCTAACATGAAGTTTGCTTTCCAACCCTAACCCTCCTCCTTTCATCAGTGGTAATTATTACAAAGTCCCTTTGAGTCCGCCTCCAATGAACTACGATTTGTCCCAATTTCAGCAGCGATCTGTGACGATTCTTTATTTCAGTCTCTTTTTGCGGGAGCACTTTACCAAGCGAAAATAGAGCCTGGCCTTACATGTAAACTAAGTCTTGTGAAAGTTTAGAATGAAAGAAGAGAAGATTTCAGTACCCTATTAATTATGTTCCACCGTTCCCGAGTTTCCGTCGCCAGAAGAGAATTAGTCAACCTTGTTTCCAGATCTCTTCTCTTCACGTCTCAGGGTGAAGAGGAGAGACCCTGGGAACGAGGTTGCGAATTAGTAGCTCTTTTTCCACGATCTTGCAACTGATGATATAAGGGGCTTTAAATAACACAGTTCAAAGTATTGCATTAACGTGTATTATTTTTCTCTGTGTTTAATTTTCTTGTCAAGCTCAAACTGCGCGTAATAACAAAACATTCCTGGGAATCAGAGACCAAAACAAAACAATCAACAGCCTTTAAAAAAACAGAGCTCTGAGATTGGCACATAATACTTTACAGTGTGGTGAAATATACTGCCGAGAAAATCCGGGAAAAGAAAAGAGGATTAAAAATGTTCAAACCTTACCTCTTCAAGTGGGCTTCGTCGCAAAAGTTCTTTACTTACATTACTTCTAATTATCGCGGTATCTTCACAGTTCAATTCATTGACCCCATTTTATCGACTACGTATACGTATTTCATCTCTTTTTTATTTGCATGACTTTGCGACATCAAACAAAACCTTGGCGCGCTAAGAGCACATACCTGGGAATCAGAAACTAAAACGAAACAGTCAACAATCTCTTACGACAGCTTTCTATGATTGCCTCGATCATACACCACTAATTCCCAGAAACTCATAGATAGAAAATATTAAGACTCGATTGCGTGTTGCAAGGTGCCGAGAGGGTCGAAGAGAAAACAAGATAATTAACTTTTTTTCTAATATTAAATTAAAACCAAGTTTTAAGTAGTGTGTTCCAGCCCATTTGTTATATTGACAATAATTATAATTGTCCCTGTAATTTGACGGCTTTATAAAAGAAGCTTTAACAATAATATTCACTTTATTGACCTTTTTCTGTTTTTGAAAGGCATGCCTTTCTTGCAAACAAAAACTTGTCGCCCCAAGAGCACATTCCTGGAAATCAGAAACCAAAAACAAACCGTCAACAGTCTTTTAAAAAAGCGTTCTGTGATTGGTTCATACGCTAAAGATTCTAGAAAAGCTAAAGATAGAAAATCACAAGACTCCATTGTGTGGTAAAGACTGCCGCAAGGTCACTCCTCGTTTGTATGCGAAAACAACATGGATATCCGAACGTTGTTTTACAATCTACGCGAAGAAGTGTCTTGTCCGGTGTGTTCAGACTTATTTAAGGATCCCAGACAGCTTCCCTGTTTACACAGTTTCTGTCTGCATTGTTTGAAACACTGGCATCAGACGAGTGGCGGTCAAAATGCATTCAGATGTCCGAAGTGCCAAGCCCTTAGCAGAGTGCCTGCAAGCGGCGATCTGAAGGATCTTCCGACCAGCTTTTATCTGAACGGCATGATTGATGTGCTGGCCATAAAAGAATGCAACACAACCCAAGTAACGTGTGGAAACTGCGACAAGAAAAGCTCCGAGGCTTCGTACTGCTTTCACTGTTGCATGTTTTACTGTGAACAGTGCCTAATTGGACACAACATGATGCGAAACAACAAAGATCATCGTGTTCTTGCAGTGAAAGAGTTCCAAGACAAGGACTATGAGGATGTATTGAGGCGACCCGTGTTTTGTTCAAGACAAGAACATCAGAAAGAAGAGCTGAAGTATTTCTGTAAGAAATGCGAAACAGCAGTTTGCCAAACTTGCGTCACTTTGGATCATGGAGGACACACATTGAAATTAATCGGAGAAGAAGCCGAGGCTCAAAAGATCGAGATGACAGCTCTTATACAAGAACAAAGACAAAACTTACAGGCATACATGAACTTAGTTACTCAACTTGATGAAGAATACGCTGAACTGATTGAAAAACGCGAAAACGTTAAAAGGAATGTCGACAGCTTTACTGATGACTTGATCAAAACAATTCAAGCGAAGAGACAAAATATTCTCGCTGCGGTGGAAAACGAAACAAGGAAGTCGGGTGAAAGTGTTGCAAGGGCAAAGACTGAGATTCAGCAGAAAATAACTTTGATCGAATCATCGCTGAAAAAAGCTGATAAACTGTTAACACGAAGTATAAACGCCGAGGTCGTTCAGCTGAAAAAATCATTGACGGCAATTTTGGAAGAAGTAGAGCAAGCCAAGCATGTTTCCCGTGACGCTGAATATCTGCCAACTGTAGTTTTCGTGGAAAACCAAAAGATTGAGAACGTCATCAATAGCGAAGAAATTGGATTCTTGGAAATATCGTCCCCAATCAAAGCAAATGAATCCATCGCTGAAGGCAAAGGACTCAGAGAAGGAATTGTTGGGCGTGAAGCTCAATTCAATTTGACCACAAGAAACGCTAACAAAAGACAGTGTTATGATAAGCGTGACAATGTAACGGTAGAGATGAGAGACGAGCGTGGACGAGAATGCGTG
Source organism: Pavona decussata (assembly GCF_977016875.1). Lineage (NCBI taxonomy): Eukaryota > Metazoa > Cnidaria > Anthozoa > Scleractinia > Agariciidae > Pavona > Pavona decussata. The sequence continues at coordinate 255,831 of NW_028145943.1, forward strand.
ACCAAAGTGCAAATAGATGATAAAAAAGATGGAATCTACAAGATTAGCTATTCTCGTAAAGTTCAAGGTAGCTGTAAATTGTCAATTAAAGTAAACGGGGAACATGTTCGTGATAGTCCTTTTACTGTGCTAGTAAAACCATTTCACGTGAAACTTGTTTTATCTTTTGGAAAAGAAGGTTCGGGTGTTGGAATGTTTCAGTATCCTCTGGGGGTGGCAGTGAGTAACAGGGATGAAATAGCAGTAGCTGACCCATTGAACCGTAGGGTTCAAATCTTCAACAGTAATAGGGATTTCATAAGATCCTTTGGTCGCCAAGGTAGCAATCAGGGGGAATTTAAACATCCCCATGGAATAGCCTTTGATAAGGATGGAAAGATTTTTGTGGCAGACAACGATAACCATAGAGTGCAGATTTTCAATGGGGAGGGTAGGTACATGGGTATGTTTGGTGGGAAAGGAAGCCTTGATAGTCAGCTCTCTTGTCCTTGGGGTTTATCCTTGGATAGTCAGGGTAACATTATTGTTGCTGATTCAGGTAACAGACTGATTAAGATATTTTCCCCTGATGGCAATTTTCTAATGAAGATAGGAGGGCCTGGTTCTTTTAGTTTCCCTGCCCACTGTGTTCAGTGTGATGAATATCTCATAGTGTCAGACTCTTTTGATCACAACATAAAAGTCTTCAGTAGGGAGGGTGAGTATAAGTATAAGTTTGGTAAGAAAGGGGGAGGGGATGGGGAGTTTAATTGTCCACGTTTTTTGTCAGTGACTAAGTCAGGACTACTGATGGTGTGTGATGAGGATAATCACAGAATACAAGTCTTTGAACTGAATGGTAAGTTTGTTGGGAAGTTTGGAACAAAGGGCAGCAACTTAGGAGAATTTGTTTGTCCGCGTTCAGTAGCAATGCTAAGTAACAACCAAATTGTTGTTTCTGATAGGAACAATCATCGCATTCAAATATTTGAGTGATAATTGTCCTCTTCTCAAATAGCAACAGTAGTAATCAATATCTTTATGTTTTGATTCAAAGTTTGGTGGGAGCCCTTCTCTATTAAGTCGCTTTGTAAGACAACAAGAAAAAGCTGTGAAGATGGTGACTGAGAAACTGAAAATAGCGAGGGGTCATGGTCACGTGGCCATTTCTGCCGGTTGCCGTTTGTCGTAAGCGTAATTGTTAATGTTTCTATTATCAAGTACCTCGCGCCTTATATTGGCTAGATTGTGATTGTACAAACATAACGTTACTTGAATGTGTTTTTCGATTAGCAAGTGTTTATTGTACGCTCAAAAAGTTTAAAGTGTTTATTTTCTAAGACGCGAGTGTTATACTACTCTTAAAGTAAGCATGTTACATAATTATCTGCTTAAATATTGTAACAATAAGCTCAAGTGATTTAGAAATTACTGTTGTAAAGGTAGTCTACTGCGTTAAAGAAATAAATAGTTTGTGTATCCAAAAAATCTGTGTAATCTTCACTTGTTTTTTAAACCTCTGTTCGTAAGAGTTGTTAAATGTACATCACCATTGACTGGTTTGTACTAAACAGAGACGAAACAAAAATGGCGACTACGCGAACAGAATCGTGAATTCTCCGTTTACTACCCTGTTTCTTTTATGCCGCAATCAATATCACAAAGGGTATGACAACAGCCCAGTGCCGTTT
>NW_028145943.1:262500-302500 GCF_977016875.1 Pavona decussata
AACCTTATAAAATATAAAATAGATAACAACAGCCACTATCCTTTGAAAGAAAAAGGTGTTAAAAAATGAATGTACCTGTCAGTTTGATTGTTAGGATCATAATGTCCTCGCTCCAGTAACATCATTAACTGCCTTTTGAAAAACCTTTCCAATCGGTTGTGAAGTTCCCGCCACCATCTTTCAATCTGTGTTTAAGACAGAATAGAGGACTTGGTCAAAAACTACCCTTTACTTGTATGATTTAACTTGAACTTAACAATAAACTACACAATAATACCTTATTACTTGTGGATGGGCCATAATGAACAGCATCAGTTCCATTACTAGCAGCATCTCCTTGTTGCCTCAAGTAAGAATGAATGGTGGCCATATAACCAGTTTCTGTTCCCTTGTCAAGCCTGAGATTATTACTAATGACTTGGGGAAAAAAGTAGATTCAGAACACAGAGACACTTTTCATCATAAGATGTACATCTCTTTGCTTGTAATAATGCAGTAAACCTGGTTACCAAGCATAACGGGTTACATATATATGAAGAAAAATTGTTATTCTTTTCCTTCATGGTTATCATTATTCTTTTCCTGTGTGAACTTAATCTGACTCAGCCTGTATACAATCACAATGCATGTCAAATCATAACTATGTTATTTATTATTCGTATTATTTAGTACAGTACCTCTCATTTCAATTCCTGTTAAATTATTGTGCTCAGAAAACTACTATATACTATGCTTCTTTACTTAATAAATCAGTCAATGTTACTCCCTCCTACAAACTGGAAAATTCTTAGAATTCAGCAAGGAAAATGTTTCTTCTTAGTTGTAAATATCCCTTTAGATAAATGAGAATTTGGAAGAATTACTTCTAAATTTCACTGAGCCCACAAGTCAGGTTGGGGAGAAAAAAAGTGTGTGTGTACAGGAGGGGAAAGGAAAGGGTTGGGGTAAAGAAGACCGAGATTAAAATTGACTGGTGTACATATCTCACCTATTGACTCATACCAGTGTTGTAAATACCACCTTCCAATAATTTTGGGGTCGGAGTTTGAGGTCCAGAGCTTTAAGTACAGTATATATCCACTATATGCATCTTGGAGTCCATATACAGCCAAGGGGAATGTAGAATTCATGAATCCCATTAGTTTATCGTGACCATCACCAGAATGAGTATGATTTGGCCCCTGTAGTACATTACAACAAAGATCCCTTATAACATTTTCAGTGAGTACAACAATGAATATACAAAAGAGAAATCGACAACGTAACACCCCACAGGTACAATGTGTAAAGAATAATCAAGTGGCTTTACTTCAAGGTAAAAGAAAATAGGTATTTCAGAGCATAAATTATGAGCACTGCTGTCTGCTGTTATAAAGAAGACACTTACCATTGATGTGAAAGTACCGGCAGCTCCTCTCTTGTGCTTTCTTTTCCCCACACCTCCCCTCCGTTCAAGACCATCCGGATCTAATTCAGTCATTAAATCGTAGACCAAATTTCGAGGCACTGCTGGTTGGTGCTGTTCCCGTATCTTGCGTTGCATAGAGCGGTAACCCAGAAGCTGGCCTGGCCCTTGTAGTTCACTCTGCAATGCTGCTTCTACCTCCTTCAGGTCGGTATTGTATTCAATGTACTTGATATCAAAATATGCCAATCTCCTGCTTAGAGTTCCTAAGCTCCAAGCATACTGGGCATAATCTCGGGACACAAAGTCTAAAATTTCCCTTCTAGACAAATTCTGAAGTATGTATCGCTTTAAATCTTGTTTTAATTCAGCGTCCTCTTGCCAATCTGGGTTTCTTATGCGACTGGCCATATTAAACTCGTTGGTAATATAGACTACGTCCGAACTGGAGCGTTATCAGACCAACACAAGTAATTTAAGTAAACGCAGCGAGTCGCGCTCTTTTTGCGCGGGAAACAGCTATCCGCTGGCCTACAACGTCAGGTACTTCATGTACTGGGTCCTATCCGCTGCCCGGAAACGTCGCGGGCTACGAGAACACTGGGCCTGTCGAACAAAACTTAAATTGAGTTTTGAAACGCTATGAGAACGATGGGCCAGTGTGTGGACCACTGTTCTCATAGTTATTTCACAAGGATATCCTTTCTTTATTTTGATTTTTGGGGTTGAGATTTTACTGTTGTTTTCAATGTCCATTTGAAATAATATTTTCTATTTGCATTCAATGTACATGTATGTTTTTCCCATTTATTTTTATCACATTTTTTTTTTAATTCATAAATTTTTTAGTTTGTTTTCAAGCTGTTTTTTTTATCTATTTATTTTTAAAACAATAAGAAATTTTTTTTGTTTTTATTTAATTTTGACATTATTTCTAAAATTTACGGTTTGTTATAACATTTTGACTGTTTTTCCTTATGAGAACAGTGGGCCACCATAAAGCGTGTAGAAGATAATAGAGTTCATAGCAATTCTGCTTTTGTGAACGTTGGAAATTAGCATACGAAAAAAACACCGCATACTTAAATAAGGAGTGTTTTATCAGCTGATAAAACACCGCATACTAATAAGGAGGAGGTTTATCGATATTAAGTCACTGCACGTGATGTATTATCCACCATTTGATAGGTCAATGGGCTCATGAATACAATAGATCAGGCGGTATGGGTAAACAGCCTACAATAGATATTACTTCTCCGGTAAAATCTATACTTTTGATTGCACGTATAACAACTGAAAGAAATGAAATGATAATCAAAGACAAAATGTCTGGATGTTTAAACAAATTCTCCCAACAACTATGATAGGAAATATATGAAGAATATGGAGAATATCCATTTCGATACAGAGACTTGGAAGGTTAAAAATCGGCTGAAATCCTTTCTTTTTCAATGCCTGATAGAATAACTGAACTGCTAGAAAAATAAAAATAAAAAATAAAAAAAAAATGATTAAACCTTGCTGACGCACGTGAAACCCATTTGAAGTCATTTTTGTGCATGATCACGTGCGAGTCATCTGACTCATGCTCACGAGTCTGCTAACTTCTAAGTACAACCGGCAACCCTGTTCTTCAGTTAAAACATCGCGCTTTTTATTTTATTTAATTTTTTTGTCGCTCCAATCATTCACTTGTAAACCAAGTGTTCTTTCTTCAGTTCTTAGCTCCGTGACTTCTTGGACAGGAATCTCAGCTTAGTATTTCAGTTGTTTTTTTTTTCTTTTTACTCTCCTCGACTTTTCATATGTTCGTAGTCCAGGGGATAGCAAGTTGGAGACGAGATACCATTTTCAGGCTAAGGATGACAGCCCTTCCCCCCACAACCCCACCCTTTTATCATCGCTACAGTCTAGTACTCAAAACCGCTTTTTAAATCTTATCATCCTCATCATCATCATCACAATCATCATCATTATTAAGGCTACGCTTTAGATTTTAAGCCCCTTTGCTGGAGTGATGATAATCAATATACTTTTTCTTTTCAATATACTTTTTCTTTTCTAAGTTTATCATGATCGTGATTTTTTTGGCTGCTAAATCAGTCGGATTTCGCAGCAATATTACCTACAATGCTATCTTCTAAAGCACGTAACATTAGTTTGTCACAACAGAGCTTACTCGCTCTTCTCTTGGTAAGAAAAATGAACTCTATTTGTAGCAGATAAGCTATAAGCCACGGGGTGTGTTTGTGGGGATGTTTTGGGGTTCCCTGAGCGTGTTTGAAGCGACCATTGTGCGTGCAATTCGCCATAGTGTCTTATTATTTAGAACGAAACTTCTAGGGGTAAGGTAATAGAATAAGCATTACATAACTGCGGCCACTATTCAGCTACAAATTATCACTGGAGTTTGGATTATTACGTAATTAATCTGAAAAGTGTTACGTAATTCTGCAAGGTCGTCGTATGAAAACCCCTTAAAACAACAAAAAATTCGTCATATTAAAAAGTACTTGGCAAACATCTTAATTCTATCACATTTATTTCATACCATGATTCTTGATCAACAGTTTACCATTCATCGCAAATGACCTTTTTCCACATTTTTGCCGTGCGTTTTTATAAATCCGCAAGATACATTTTGTTTACATACAATATTTTTGTTTTTCAAAACAGGCACTTCTTTAAAGCCGGATTATTATTCTGAACAACACTAATAAACAAAAGAAATTACCCCTTAATACGGCTACGAGATATACTTTCGGGTACCTTTAATATTTAATCCTCAGCTCGAGAGCATTTCAAATCGGCAATCGGTGCGTAAAGCACCTAAACAAAGTTCTCCACGAGTGGCGGGCTCCATCGATCGTAACTCTAAATGTCAAAAGCATCTCAACTCTTCTTCATAGCGGGTAGCACGATTACGAGCCATTGCTGTATACTGAACAAATGTCTGAAACAATTCCGATAATTTGTGCTGCAGCTTAGCATCTGGCAGCTCGAAATTCCTCGACACGGACAACAGTTCCGCATTCAGTTCCTTCAGAAACATGAAAACATCGTAAAGGGTCTGGATTTCTTCGTTAAATTGTGGCATACCCTCGCTCACACGATGATCTTTCAGAAGACTGGGAAACATGACGGACTTCTCCAAGGATTCCACCTCGTCAGTGAATTTCTTTAGCGCTCCGAGCAGGCAATTCTCCGAGAGCAACTGCGCTCTGTTTTTTGAAATTCCTGGAAGGATGGCAGCTCTTGATTCGGGCCGAGGTTAAGCATGGAAGTTTTGATGTACCTCGCGACCAAAGCGAGCTGATTTAATCGGTGACAAGAATGTTGGATTTCTCGTTCCAGCGGGACATATGTCTCTCCGTTGCCACCATACCCTTGCGATAATTTAATTCTCATCGCTTTCACCATGAAATAGAAAGCACGCATGCTCATGTTGTTCAGCAGGAAGTTATTACCGGTATTACTTTTCGTTTGTGGAATCAAATCTTTCACTGGCAAATCGATCAGCTTCATTGGGATCAAAACTGTGCTGTCCATCAAATCAACCGTTTGCACAAACTTTTCCATTACAGCGAGAAAGGAAGACTTGACAGAATTCAAACGCCTCTCCATTTGTTGTCAAATTCTTTCCAATGTAGCTTAATCTAACTGGTGCAAAAATGAAGGTTTACTAGTTGTTCTCCTTTAAGCAAACCCGTGCGTACACTAAAGTTTGATCCTTCGTCTATTCCTGCTTGAAACCGAATGACCAAAGCTCTTTCCAAGCCGTTTATTTACAGTCAAAGCTCCCTTAGTTTTGTCTGGAGCCAACGTGACATTTTATTTTTCCCTCGTGTGGTGGTGTTGCTTAACACGTGCTAAGCATGCTACCGCCATCGACTCATAATTTCATATGTTGGCATTGACTCTCTAAAGGAGAAGTATCACGCGAATTTGATGTCATTAAATACCCAAACATATAAAATATAATTTTTGTCTTTCATCAGAAACAAAAATAATTATTGTCATTAATTTTGTTCCGGTGAGACACAGTACATACAGTAGGTCAAAATGGATTGAAACTTGTTAACTTGGGCTTCCCAAAGGGAGACCAAGTTGAAAATTGCCCTTCGTTTTTTTGTTTGTTTTTTTTTTGTTTTCCTCATTCAGTCACAAATCGCCGTCTGGGCCTTAAAACGCATGCGCAGGTAATCTTGTCGCTGCATGGGTTTGCATGGGTCGGCCATTTTTTAGTCGCCGATTTTCGTGTTTTCCGAACAAAAAAAAAATTTTCGAAATGGTACATCGAAAGAGGAACTACTTAGGAATACTCAACAGTTTCGATAGCGGAAATCCGAGAAATAACGGCGAAGAAACTGTGCTTTGAGTACAAATTGTTGTTTTATCCAGGCGACGAGTTAGCGGAGCGCGGACATCTCAAATCCTTATTCAGGCCACGGACTTGCTACAAAATTTTTTAGTACTTCTGTGAATTCAACGGCTGAAAAATTACAGGTTTGATCGTGAATTTGTACTGAAATACTATTCTAATTGACCGATTCTTTATATTCTGAACAGTTTTTGCGAAAATTTGAAAAACGTGCCACGCACGGGTTGATAAATTCGCTTCGAAATGGACTGATAGTTCCTTCAAATCGCTTTCGCGTCTCTCGTCTCGCATTTAGAATTATAAGCGTTTCTTTCTTAGGCGTAAACAAAGACTTTTCTGAATAAATTTTTCCTTTAGGAAAGCATTCTGTCTGTTTTTCTCTCTATTTTAATTGCCTAAACGTGACAACTGCGTAATCTTGCTTAGGGGCGGACCATTAGAAATCACGGGAGGGGGTGACAGTTCCCAAAAAAACATTCCTGCAAAGGAAAATTGCCAAAAAAAAATTCCTGCAAGCAGTTCACCATCCAAAAAAAATTCCTGCAAGTAAGGCCCGGTTCAGACGCCGAACTTTTCATGAGCCGAACCTAATACCTCAAATTGAGAACATGAAAAGTTCGGCGTCTGAATCTGTTGAGAACGGCTTTTTCAATTTGGAACGGCTCAGCCGTTCTTCCCGCCTGGCCCAGCCGGGAATTTCGGCTTTGGAACGGCTTTGATTCAGACGCCGAACTTTTCATGAGCCGAATCTAATGCATAAATTATTATAACGTATTGCAAATAAAAAAAATAAAAAATAAAAAAAAAAGCTAACATTTCGATTCGTTTTGCTTCAAGTAAATTAAGTTCGGCGTCTGAATCAAAAGGCGGGATTTTCGTGATTTGGGCCGACCTTAATTTGAATGAGTTCGGCTCATGAAAAGTTCGGCGCCTGAACTGGGTCTTAACTGAATCAAAGTACAATATCAAAACACAACGTCAATTAGTTTTATTGCACATTTCAAGAATATAACCTGCTCTTCTATCATTTTAACACATTTTACATGTATTACTGTTTTTAGAAGTGACAATGCAACCTGATCTCCTGCTCATTTATGGATTTCAAATGTAGAAAAAATATTAAACAATTTTACTATAGCAAACCTTCAACAATCTTTTCTTTGAGTAGGGAATAGCAAGGGGTGACAGGCCTGCACGACGTCTAACAATGGAAAAATTTTTTGAAGTGTAATCTCTCTATATTTTTGCTCTGACAAGCACTTCATTTAGAGATTTTTTTAAAGGAAATTAGCGGTGACTCTTCAAAGATTTCTCGCGTAGGAAAGGCTGGCTTTGTATTAAGTGCCATTTTCCCATTAAAACATGTTTGAGATTGGGCACGATGGTTGATATTGTTACAAAAGGCAAAATTTGTCTGGGCGTGCTGTCTTTTTGCTTCAATGCCGATTACCTTTCTATAAATTTGACATCTGATAATTTTTTTTAATCAGATTATTTGGGTAGCCTCTAACAAGGAGTCGTGATTTAAACTTTTTGATATTTTTCTCAAATGTTGTTTTTGAGTCCTGGTAGGTGGCTAGAGGAAAAATGCGTGTATTGACAAAAGGTTTCAGTCGGCTTGGAATGAGTTTTAATATCCAGCATGGAATGGTGATGGAATCGATTGCCTTTGTATACAACTTTATCCACAAATGTAGTCTCAGCATTTGAAATTCCAGCCATAAATTTTATTGTTGGATTATATGAGTTTGCTTGTTCGATGAACCGTTCTATATCTTGTAAATTACTACTGTCCCACAGCGGAAAGATATCGTCAATGTAACGCTTTGGCTAACAATTTGTGTTTCAATGTCGGCCATAAAAATGTTGAAAAATGCAAAAGCAACGGCCATTTTTGTGCCCAGGGTAGTACCGTGGATTTGGAGGTAGTTCCTTCCATTGAATTGGAGATAATTTTCTTTGCGAATGAGCGGTAGCATTTCTCTCAGGTATCAGGTGGGAATGGGAGGGTTGTTGCTGTGAAAATTGTCGTATGCTTTGTGAACTCTTTGTAGCACGATCCATTTGTCGATTAGACAAGATGTTTTTATCTTCGACCGAGCAAACAACACTAAATATACGTACTATATTGCCTTCGAACTTCTCACGCTTTTCGCTTTTGAGTTCAACTGTAATTAAAGAATGGTATCGACCAACACGACGAAGCAGAGTTTCCTTGACAAGTGAAAAAAAGTCGTCTCGAGTCATGAGGTGCGATACATTTAGTATCTCATTTCTTTCTCGATAATCGCGATACTCGAATTTCGCGAAAATCGAGACTCCTAAGAGTGTCACCTTGAGCGGTACTGTTATTAAACTGTGTGGAGCCTTGTATGCCTTTAATATTAAAAGAAGTTCAGTCGAAAAAAAAAATCGTGCAGAGTTTCCACGCCGAAAAAAAAATTCATGCAGACAAATTGGACTAAAAAAATACTCATCCACTGAAAAATTGTCACCCCCCCTCCCGTGATTTCTAATGGTCCGCCCCTTAAACAAACGCATGCACTGGAGACGGATCAAATTTCGCATATGCGACGCGAGGACAAATTTCATCGATTAATGGGTGAAAGATACTGACATACAGAAATTTCCACGAAACACCACTTTCAATCAGAATTCCCTTATTTCAAAAGACAAAAACGTTTGCGAGGGGGGGGGGGGGGGATGAAGCCAACACAAGATATCCCTGCCCACTTTGCTAAATCCTGTTGGCCGGATAGATGCACACATAGGTTGAAAGCTCGGATTTTACTGTCAGAACCTTTGTTAGATTCTCAAATTTATGACTTAGAGTGTCTACTTAATCGGTCAGTGTAAAACGCAGACGACAGACCGGGCGTAAAAAACGGACATAGGGTACAATTTAGACTCGCGTGAATTAAGGCTCACTCACTCACTCACTCATGCCATATGCCGGCTTGGCATGTAGGGCAGCAACAAAATTAAGCCACTCCTGTCTGTCCCTGGCTAGCCTCTGAATGGTTCCCCAGGTATGATGTAAGGTCTTCAGTTCTGCTTCCACAGTCTGACGCCAGGTGATCTTGGGTCGTCCTCGCCTGCGTCTCCCCTCTGGTGTCCAGTGAAGGGCTGTGCGAGTGATGTTGTCTTCCTCCCGTCGCATGACATGTCCGATCCATTTCCATCGTCTTCGCATAATGATGGTTCCCACGCTGTCCTGGTTGCAGCGAGCAAGAAGTTCTTGGTTGGAGATGGTTTCAGGCCAGAATATACGTAGGATTCTTCTGAGGTTTTTCGTGTGGAAGGTGGACAGCTTGCTGAGGTCGCTCTCTGTCATCCTCCAACATTCCGAGCCGTACAGTAGGGTGGAGATTACACAGCTCTGGTACAGTCTTAGTTTGGTCTTGGTGCTGTACTGGGATGACTTCCAAACGTTGTTCATCATTCTAAACGCATTTCTGGCCTTACTGAGGCGATTCTTGATGTCGCTGCCTGCCCCACTGTCATGTCTGACAGTGCTCCCAAGGTATGTAAATTCTTCGGTCATTGGTAGATCTTCTCCATTTACTGTGACAGGTGATGGGTTTGATACGTTCAGCATCATTACCTCCGTCTTCTTCTGGCTGATCTTCAAGCCTACTTACTGTGCAAAGGTATTTAGACGGGACGTCTTCTCCTGCATGTACTGGTGGGTATGCGACATGAGTGCTAGATCGTCAGCAAAGTCCAAAATCTTCAAGTTGTGTCAAGAGGGTCCATCTGATGCCTCGCGCTTGGTCTGCTGTTGTCTACCTCATCACCCAGTCAATTGTCAAGTTGAAGAGCATCGCAGACATACAACAGCCTTGTCTAACACCGGTCTTCACGCTGAAGCTGGTCTCGCTGCTTCCTACCCTGCATGTGAAGTTGTTGTAGAAACTCTTGATGACAAGAACAATCTCCTGCGGTATTCCATATGCCCTGAGAATGCGCCATAGACTCTCTCGATGGATGCTATCAAAGGCCTTTTCAAAGTCTACGAAGTTGATGTACAACTGTCTCTGCCATTCTGTGCACTGTTCGATGATATTTTGCAGAGTAAATATTTGGTCTGTGCACCCTCTTCCTGGTCGAAAACCGGCCTGCTCCTTTCGGAGTTGCTGGTCCACTGCCTCTTCAATTCGCTTGATGATGATTTTCGCGAGGATCTTGCTTGGAACAGACAGGAGGGTGATTCCTCTCCAGTTGTTACAATTGCTCAAGGCTCCCTTTTTCGGGATCTTTACTATGACGCCTTCCGTCCAATCCTCTGGTAGTTGTTTCTCGTCCCAGATGGCTGTAAAGAGTGGCTGAAGAACTTGCGCTGCAAGCTCTGGGTCTGCCTTGAAGAGTTCTGCATTGAGGCTGTCTTGACCAGGGGCCTTTCCGTTTTTGAGGGATCTGATGGCTGCCACAATTTCTTGTTTCTCAGGTGGCGTTGTGTTTACATCCAGGTCTTTAGCCGGGTCCTGTACATCCGCTGGAGCGGTTGGTGGTGGTCTGTTTAGAACTTCGCTGCAATGTTCTGCCCATCTCGCCTCTTGTTCCGCTTCTGTTGTTAGTATCCGTCCCTGTTTATCTGCGATGGGTGCGTCTGTAGATCCCTGGTACTTGCCGCTGACGAGCTCAGTGATTTTGTACACTCGTCCTTGTTCTCCTCTGGCTGCGGCCTCTTCTGCTTCCCTTGCAAGGCCTTCCATGTAGGCCCGCTTGTTGGCCCTAGCCATTCTTTTCACTGTTTGATCGGCTTCCCTGTACTGTTGTTTGTACCTCTCTTCCAGCCTTTCTGACTTGGTCTCCAACACCCTCTTCTTAAGGGTTCTCCTGTTCTCAATGGCTTTCCAGGTATCCGTTGTTATCCACTCTTTCGTCCTCTTCCTATGCAAGCTTCACTGGTTTGTGTGTAGGCTGATCTTACTTGCTTCCACGCGGTGTCGATTCCGGCTGACTCTGTCTGGGTGTAGTTTTCAGCATCTGCCAAAGCTTGGAACTTGTTCTTCAGCTTAAGGATGAAGGCATTCTTTGCTTTGGGGTCGCGCAGCTTCTCCACATCAAACTGTTGTTGTCTTGGTTTCTCAGGTCCATTCTTTCTCAGTTTCACTTTCAGAGTTGCAGTGACAAGGTGGTAATCACTGCCAACATCTGCTCCTCTCCTCACTCTAACGTCTTGCAGCGATCTCCTCCACGTCCCGTTGATCATCAGGCGGTCGATCTGATTCTTGTCTCTGCCGTTGGGGGAACACCAGGTAAGTTTGTGGATGTCTGGGTGTGGAAAGAGAGTCCCGCCAATGACAAGGTCGTATGTCCCGCAGCATTCCAGCGGTCTCTCTCCATTGTTGTTCATGCTTCCTTCCTTACCCATGGCTCTCTCGTAGTTGGTGTTATCACTTCCAACTTTGGCATTCAAGTCGCCCATCACTATCTTCATTTCATGTCCTGGTGTGTTCTCCAGTTCAGCCTGCAACTGTTCATAGAAAGCCTCCTTGCTCTCTTCCTCACTGTCGTTGGTTGGTGCGTAGCACTGGATGATGGTGGTATTGATGTGCTTCCCTCTCAATCTGATCTTCATCAACCTGCTGTTAATAGGCTTCAACTCCATCAGGCACTTTTCCACTCCCTTTTTAAGGATTATTGTGACTCCTTCGTGGTGTTGATCGTCATCCCTACCACTGTAGAGCACTGTCTCTCCCGTGTTGGTTCTGTATCTACCGGATTTTGTCCATCGGCTCTCGCTGACTCCAAGAATGTGTAGATTGTAGCGCCTCATCTCTGCTGTAACTTGCGCTAGCTTCCCGGTCTCATACATGGTTCTTACATTCCAGAAACCAATCCTGGTTCTGGTTTTGGCGCTTAAGACTTCCATCCTCCTGTCAGTGGCTTCCATTCGGTTTTCACCACTGCCAGTCACACGAGTATCTTGCGATGACTCTGGAAGCCTGTCACACCTAGAAGTGTTCTTTTCCTTCGTTGCTGTTTCCTTAACAAGACTTTTTTACAGAACAGGGTTGTTAGCCCTGTGTCTAACCCCCGGCCTGGAAGGAGGGGTGATTTCACTTGGAGTTTCCTTCTCCTAGATGATAGCCGACCATGGCTCACGACTTTCATCTACCCGGGTTTGAGATCAGAGTTTTCCTCTCCTAGACGATTGCCTGCCAAGGCTAACGAACTTCATCTGTCCGGGTTTTTAATCTTTCCGTCTCCTAGATGAACTGCCTGCCAAGGCTAACGAGCTCCACCTGCCCGGTTTTGGAATCAAAGTTTTGCTTCTCCTAGGCTATGTTGGTCCACGGCACCCTATTCCGTATTATTCAGGTGCAACCCCCCAAAGGGAGGGCTCCCCCATCCACCAACCAGGGGACGCGCCCCAGTACGCCGTATAGCCCTAGCGCGAGGGTCCAAAGGGCCCAAAATTGTTCTCTCAAAAAGTGTGGGGGTTGTCTATCTCTAAACACTTTTAATGTAGGCAGATGAAACTTTGACAGATACATACATTATTGATTTGCGGTAATTTGGTACTTTTAAATTATGCAAATTAGGTCACGTGACTTCCATCGGCTGAAAGAAATTATCTTAAAATGGCAACACTTTTTCTTGCGTCCTTAATTTATTTATCATTTTAATAATGTTTAGGGCGTTTATTATATCACTTCTGTGCTTGGCCTTCTTAAGATTTTTCTAAGCAAAGGCCTAACGGAGGGGATAATTGTCTTGGGAGACTGGGTACTAATCGAAAAATCCGTGTATTTTAAAAATCATTTAAAAATTCAAAAGGGGCCAAGCACAGTTTTGTAGATGCATTTATTGCAAGTTGTCTCGTGCCAATCAGGTTAAATATCTCACAACGAAAAGTGTTGCCATTTTTGCTTTCATCATTTTAAGTAAATTGTAGCCGTGCAAAGTCACGTGACAACATTTACATAATTAAAAAACACCAAATTGAAACAACTTGTCAATATTTGTATCTGGCAAAGTTTCAACCTTCTACTGCCAAAGTGTTCTGAGATAGACCACCCCCCCCCCCCTTCACTTTTTGAGTGATTAATTGGGGGCCCATGCCTTAATTTACCTGAGGACCAGGAATATACATTGCTTACAATATACTTGCTTATACTATGCTTGAGCTGTAAAACAATCGACAAATGACAACTGAGATTTTATCACGTCAACTTTCTGTCGTTTACAGCTCAGTGGGTATGCCAGGAAAGAAGCCCAAGTTCACGCACATATGCGTCTTGTTAAATGTTACGCTAACGTTATTCAAGTGTTCGCGTTTTGTTTCCCAAATGCGCTTGAAGAGATCACGTACATACATATACTTTATTTATCCTCGAATTTACAGAGTAGCTTTGAATAGCTAATATCTTTGAGAAAATAAATATTAGAAAGAAAGAGTAAATAGACAAAATAAAATAAAATGAAATACAATTACAATTACAATTCTATCATTATATATACACTATATACATACAACATTATATACACTGTGGAAAAGCCTCATAATTAAGGATATTTTGCTTGAATTGAAGAAAATCAGATGTCCTGTAAGTGTCCGGGAGAGAGTTCCATATCTTACTAGCTAAGTATGAAAAGGAGTGTAGGCCATAAGTAGTCGTTTTTGCTTTGGGAAGGTCCAGAATATAATTACCATGAGAATTGAGTTGATTTCTTTCCTCTCGTGATTCTAAAATTATTTTATGGCTACGTGAAGGTTTTTCTTCACTATTTTCAAAAAAACAGGGAAAAAAAACGCCCATGACACTTAACCTTTTATTTCATATTTGCCAACTGTGTTCGATTTCTGACGAACTCTCGTTTTCGCTGTTTCTCTAGATTTTCTATCGCTTACTGTGCGAGAATATCCATTTTAAAAACCTGCCAAAGTTATAGGTCGTAAAAAATGCATCACACCCATGTCTCTGATAAATGTGATATAACCTGATGCTTGACGTATTCTTATTGGTGCATAAAACGTTGATTAATCTTAAAAAGTGATGTAATAAGAATAAGCATGTGCTATTTCGTCCGCTATCATTGTGAGTTCGCCTGTAGTGTAGTGGTTATCACGTCAGCCTTGAACGCAGGAGATCGAGGTTCGTATCCTCGCTCGTGAACCATATTTAACAATTATTTGCCGAAGGCGAAGTAAATATTGGTGAATATTCTCCGAGACGAAGTCGAGGGGAATATTTACCAATATTTACTGAGCCTGAGGCGAATAATTTTTTTCAGTATAATTACTCAGGTGATTATCAGAGAAAAACAAGAACCGTCTGAAAAAGGTCGATTTTGCATGTTTGTTTGTTTCAAATTGTCACGCGTCAATGAACACAGACGCGCAGTCTGTCGATCACATGCTCAATCGAAATCACATGCGCAATCGATAAACTGCACACAGTCTCAAGCAGAATGTCAGTATTCTTTAACTGCCGCTTCATTGAGACGAAGTACTGACTTCTGTGAATGAATGTTGGGTTTCTCCGACCCGTTTACCAAAATAGATGGAGATGACCCAGGCTGTTTGGTGTAAAACTCGAGCCGGCATCACAAGTGTTAGCGATGGCATTTTATTGCACAATTTCTTGTTGACATGATGGCTTCGCCGGTTAACGGACTTTTATAAATTGCCCTCGGAGATAAGCTGCTTCAGGTAGGAATAAAGTCCTTTCTTGGCTTCACTAAACAAGTACACGGTTGTCGCAGATCAAAATTTTTTGTTGTGAGGCGGTGACTTTAGATTGTGGTCGAGAGCCGCTCGAAACGACAACAAACTAGTTTTCGGATTATAAAAACTGTTTTCTTTTCTCGTCACTAAAACGTAAAACTTAGAGAGACATTTATTCATCTTGTTTACTTCCATGCTTTCAAATTCTGTCTTAAATTCGTTTTGTTTGTGAAATCATTCTGTTAAATAAAGAAAATCTTGCCGAATTTAACTTAATTTGTTGTCTTCATTTTAAGTCATCGACATCGACAACATGCAATTTACAAGGTTTTTTTTATTACAATTAGCAAAATTCTCATATCTTGCCTTCGAAAAGTGTCACCTCGGACTTAGCTGCATAGAATAAAGTTCACTTTATTGATCTTTTCCTGTTTTTGATTGGCATGAGTTCTTTCCAAACAAAAACTTGTCGCACCAAGAGCACATTCCTGGGAATCAGAAACTAAAACCAAACCGTCAACAACCTCTTTAAGCAGCGCTGTGTGATTGGTTCATACGCTAAAGATAATTCATAAAAAACAAAAAAAGATAGAAAATAACAAGACTCCATTGTGTGGTAAAGACTGTCCGCAAAGATCACCCTTCGATTGTGTGTGAAAACATCATGGATATCCGAACGTTGTTTTACAATCTACGCGAAGAAGTGTCTTGTCCGGTGTGTTCGGACTTATTTAAGGATCCCAGACAGCTTCCCTGTTTACACAGTTTCTGTCTGCATAGTTTGAAACACTGGCATCAGACGAGTGGCGGTCAAAATGCATTCAGATGTCCGAAGTGCCAAGCCCTTTGCAGAGTGCCTGCAAGCGGCGATCTGAAGGATCTTCCGACCAGCTTTATCTCAACGGCATGATCGATGTGCTGGCCATAAAAGAATGCAACACAACCCAAGTAACGTGTGGAAACTGCGACAGGAAAAGCTCCGAGGCTTCGTACTGCTTTCAGTGTTGCATTTTTTACTGTGAACAATGCCTAATTGGACACAACATGATGCGAAACAACAAAGATCATCGTGTTCTTGCGATGAAAGAGTTCCAAGACAAGGACTATGAGGATGTATTAAAGCGACCCGTGTTTTGTTCCAGACAAGGACATCAGAAAGAAGAGTTGAAGTATGTCTGTAAAAAATGCGAAGCAGCAGTTTGCCAAACTTGCGTCACTCTGGATCATGGAGGACATACATTGAAATTAATCGAAGAACAAGCCAAGGCTCAAAATATCGAGATGACAGCTCTTATACAAGAACAGAGACACAACTTACAGGCATATATGAACGTAGTTACTCAACTTGATGAAGAGTACGCTAAACTGATTGAACAAAGCGAAAACGTGAAAAGGAACGTCAATAGGTTTACTGATAACTTGATCAAAACAATTCAAACGAAGAGACAAAATATTCTCGCTGCGGTGGAAAACGAAACAAGGAAGTCGGGTGAAAGTGTTACAAGGACAAAGACTGAGATTCAACAGTAAAGAACTATGATCGAATCATCACTGGAAAAAGCCGATAAACTGTTAACACGAAGTATAAACACCGAGGTCGTTCAGCTGAAAAAAACATTGGCAGCAATTTTGGAAGAAGCAGAGCAAGCCAAGCATGTTTCCCGTGACCCTGAATATCTGCAAACTGTGGTTTTCGTGGAAAACCAAAAGATTGAGAACGTTAACAAAAGAGAAGAAATTGGATTCCTGGAAATTTTGTTCCCAACAAAAGCAAGTGAATCGATTGCTGAAGGCAAAGGACTCAGAGAAGGAACTGTTGGGCGTGAAGCTCAGTTCAATTTGACAACAAGAAACACTAACAAAAAACAGTGTTATGATAAGCGTGACAATGTAAAGATAGAGATGAGAGACAAGCATGGGCATGAATGCGTGACAAAAGTACAAATAGGTGATAACAAAGATGGAATCTACAACATTAGCTATTCTCCTAAAGTTCGAGGTAGGTGTAAATTGTCAATTAAGGTAAACGGGGAAATGTTCGTGATAGTCCTTTTACTGTGTTAGTAAAACCATTTCATGTCAAACCTGTTTTGTCTTTTGGAAAAGAAGGTTCGGGTGTTGGAATGTTTCAGTATCCTCTGGGGGTGGCAGTGAGTAGCAGGGATGAAATAGCAGTAGGTGACCAGACGAACCACAGGGTTCAAATCTTCAACAGTAATGGGGATTTCATAAGATCCTTTGGTCACAAGGTTAGCAATCAGGGGGGATTTCAATATCCTTTTGGAACAGCCTTTGAAAAGGATGGAAAGATTTTTGTAGCAGACCATTTTAACCACAGAGTGCAGATTTTCAAAGGGGAGGGTAGGTACATGGGTATGTTTGGTGGGAGAGGAAGCCTTGATAGTCAGTTCTCATATCCTTGGGGTTTATCCTTGGATAGCCAAGGTAATATTATTGTTGCTGATTCAGGAAACAAACTCAGTGATTAAGATCTTTTCCCCTGATGGCAATTTTCTAATGAAGATAGGTGGGCCTGGTTCTTTCAGTTATCCTGTCCACTGTGTTCAGTGTGATGAATATCTCATAGTGTCAGACAAGGATGATCATAGTATAAAAGTCTTTAGTAGGGAGGGGGAGTATGAGTATAAGTTTGGTAAGCAGGGGGAAGGGGATGGGGAGTTTAATTTTCCACGTTTTTTGTCAGTGACCAAGTCAGGACTACTGATTGTGTGTGATCAAGATAATCACAGAGTACAAGTCTTTGAACTGAATGGTAAGTTTGTTGGCAAGTTTGGGACAGAGGGCAGCAACTTAAGAGAATTTGCTTGTCCGTTTTCAGTAGCAATGCTAAGTAACGACCAAATTGTTGTGTGTGATAGCATCAATCATCGCATTCAAATATTTGAGTGATAATTATCCTCTTCTCAAATAGCAACAGGAGTAGTGAATATCTTTATGTTTTGATTTAAAGTTTGGTGGGAGCCCTCTTTATATT
This sequence comes from Pavona decussata, assembly GCF_977016875.1. Classification (NCBI taxonomy): domain Eukaryota; kingdom Metazoa; phylum Cnidaria; class Anthozoa; order Scleractinia; family Agariciidae; genus Pavona; species Pavona decussata. The sequence goes on from NW_028145943.1 coordinate 279,959, forward strand.
AAGTCGCTTTGTAAGACAATTCGGAAAAGCTGTGACAATGGTGACTGTTACTGTTCAAAGTACTGTACCTTTTATTTTCTGCGAAAATAATGTAGTTGTAAATTTTATCATTGCAGATACGATCAGCTTCCAGTTAGTTGAAATTAAAAGAAGACTAATATCTGATCCAGGATTAGAACTCAGTTTAAATTTTATTTGATAAATCACTTTTACATGAAAAATTCTGCAGCGGATAAATATTTTGTCAGTTTTATATTTAAGAGTCACGGCCTAAAAGTGTTACATAAGGGCCTTTTACAAGTTAATTCTTTGCGTAATTATTGTATTTTTATAGTTTCGGACTGGGACTGCCATAGATATGTAAAACCTTGAAAGTTTTTCAACATAGTTTTATACAAAATTTAAATTTTGTCAGATGCGAAAAGTAGCGTTTCCCGTGGGAGGTGTCCAGGTTTCAATTTTTTATAAGATGTTGTTTGATCAGATTTAAGTACAGGTTATATTTTGATCCTGCTTACTTTTTCCGATTTTCCGAACAGAAGAGAGGTTGAGTATTGTTCACTGGAAATCAAAATTTGTGACGTCGTTGTTTGTGGCCTTAAGGGAAAAATTTAGAATCGCGTTTATGGTAAACGGCAAACGTGAGGTTCGTTTTGCGTTTTCTTAAAACAAACATAGATGGGAATAATATAAATTAATTCTGGCCTTTGATCCAAACGTAAAACTGCTCAATTTTCTGAAAACAGCGAGGGGCAAACGTAGGATAAACATGGTCACGTGGTCATTTCTGCCGGTTGCCGTTTGTCGCTCTGCGTTTGTCGTAAGCGTAATTGTTAATCTTTCTATTATCAAGTACTTTGCGCCTTATATTGGCTAGTTTGTGATTGTATGAACAATATGTTACTTGAATGTGTAATTTGATTAGCAAGCCATTTATTGTACGCTCAAAAAGTTTAGTGTTTATTTTTTCTGATTTTTGAGACGCGAGTGTTGTACTACTCTTAAAGTTAACATGTTACATAATTATCTGCTTAATTATTGTTACAATAAGCTGAAGTGATTAAGGAGTTATTGTTGTAAAAGTAGTTTATTGCGTCAAAGAAATAAATAGCTTGTGTATCAAAAAAATCTGTGTAATCTTCACTTGGTTTTTAAACCTCTGTTCGTAAGAGTTGTTAAATGTGGAAGTAGAGGTCCGGAGACGCTCATTGACGCATTTATTAACAGCTTTGTAACTCAAGCAGTTTAAGGCCTGGGTTAAGGGCTTTTAAGAGGAAAAATGGTTTATTCGAGATAACTTTAACAAATTCAATGGCAATGAACTTAAATTTGGCAGACAAAAAGATCTTATCATTCTTAAAATTTCTAAGCATTATAAGTAGTGTTATAGATCACGTGACATGTCACGTGATCGTTTTTGTGAAAAAAGCAAAGATTTGACAGGTAGGCGACGGGTTTAAGAGAAAACATCAAACAAAAACACGTTTCTAATAAAGATTACATATCTCCATCGCTTCACGTTTGGAATGATCTTCCATTGTTCTCCAGAAAAAAATTTTTCAGGACAAAGGTCATTTCTTAGTCCACAATTCAACCTTTGATTGTTAATTTCTCCAATTTAAAAACTTGAGGACAGTCATTCCAAACGTAGAATGTTCAATATTTTAAATCTGCTTCGGAAACACTAACTCAGTTGTCTATATAAAGAAAATTCGCCGCCGTATCGCCGATTTACGAAATTTTAATTGGCACACAGGTTTTGAAGCGTGTATCCGTGCATGTGTGATATTTCATACCAGTAATTAGGTTAAAATATGGCGTGCCAGCTGACATTGTTTTTCAGCCACTTGCGAAGGTACAGTATCAAACAACACGAACAGAGAGTTTTTTGACTGACCCAATTCTGGGTGATCATTATTTGGAAGGTCACTGAAGAAGGTTGGACTAGCTATTTGAAAAAGCATGCATTCCAGTAAACAAACATGATTTAATTAAAAATATTCACTTTGACCGACCCTATGTCCAACTTTCGCATCTTATTTGAGCATGTATCTTTTAAACGTGATTCAAGTGTCATGTGAACGTTTGATTTTTATCAAAACCACTCATATGCCAGTAAAAAAAGGTCTTTTTTCTAGTTGTTGTAATTGACAATTTCGCAGCACAAGTTGGTTTGTGGGCATTATATTCTAAGGGCCTCTTCATATGATCCCGGTTACCGGGATGGCTCGGTAAGCGGGATGAATTTTGCAGTCCGTTCGTATGGGAAATTTCATCCCGGTTACCGAGATGAAAAGTGGTGACGCGGTCAATCGAGCGTGACATTTACCGAACAAGCCCGGCAAGAATTTTTCATTTTTATCGCTTCTACAAACTTCAAAATTATTATATCTTTATCTCTACTACGAAAAGGAATTATTTTGAACTAGAACATCTCAGAAATGAGCCGTAATAATCAAATATATCCGTTCTAAGACGCGAATGTTTGGTTATAGACTTCATCCCGGTAACCGGGATACCGTGTTGATATGAGAAAATTTTCGTCCCGGACTCCCGAGATCTCGGTCGCTGAAACCGAGATCTCGGTAACCAGGCTGGCCCGCCTAAACACATCGAGTTTTTTACAAAAGAAATAGGAATGAGGCGAGATCTCGGTAAGCGGGCTAGCCCGGTCAACCGGGATCATAAGAGGCGCTAAGACTCATCGACAGCTACTGACGTGACGCAGGTAACGCAATAGCGAGTATCAGTTTGGCACTATTAATTTAAACGTTAAGATTCGACAATAATTGTTTAAAATCGAATTATTAAACGTTGTTTTGACTCCTTTTATGTGGGGTGTTTCGGTCAAATGATTTCTTCACGAAACCTTCCCAATCAGATTCCTTTGCAGAAAGATTTATTGGAAGATTTGCATTATGCAAATTTCTCACCAGAATTTGACGAATATTTTCTTTCCCCAATCACGCATTTTTTTCCAGACCTTTTTCTACCACGTTATTAAACAAGAAAGAGAAACAGACAAATGCAATGTGGGGTAAAATAACCATTTGAAGATAGCCTGGGTTTTCACCGACTGTCGCCACAATATAGCATTTTCTCAACAGTTGCGAATTATGCAAATTTGTTGACAAAGCCTCGCTAACTTTGGTTTTCGTCAGCGCGTGCATTGATTGCCCAGATTTTTTATTTCGTATTATTAAAGACGAAGACCCAAGCTTTATCACTATGTTCCTCTCGAGTCGATACCTGACATACCAAGATGCATTTTAAACCTTCAAACTTACTCAATTTTCGCCTCATCGCGAAGTCCTCAAAATGTCAATTTTTCAAAGAGCCATAAAACCCTCCAAAGTTCTACAAAAGTTTACATAGGTCCCATTAATAGAAAGTAGGTGAGTTATGCTCTTATTCAAAACCGACCTCGCTTTCTAGCGTTGCGTACTGTTTCAACACAAGCGTATTGAACTTGGCTAATTTTGAGTGAGATTTTTGCATAATTAATGAGGCAAAACCCGTTATTTCGTTTTCTCCAAAATTCTCGAAAACTAAAAATTTCCAGAACATTCAAATAATATTTTCGAAGATAGTTCCCCAAAAGTAAACTTCAGGCAAATTATCAAGGGTTTTGATTCTTCAAGCTTGGCCAGCGATTCTCGAAAGTTACTGTCAGGCACTCTTAAAACGTGTTTCAGCGCTCTTTAAAGAATAAACAAAAGAAACAAAGACTAGACCTTGCTGACAAACGTGAAACCCACTTGAAGTCAACTTTGTGGATCACGTGCGAGTGATCTGACTTAAGTAACACGCCTCGTGTGCACGTGTCTGCTAAGTACTAAGTACAACTGAAACCCTGTTCTCCGCTATTTTTTTTTTCGCTCCAATCATTTATTTTGATTCCAAGTGTTCTTTCCTCAGCCTAGCTTCGTGACCTCTTGGTATGTTAGCTTAGTTTTTCAGTTCTTGTTTTTCTCTTTTTTCACCTCTACTTTTCAGGTGTTCGTAGTCCAGGGAATAGCGAGTTGGAGACGAGATGCCATTTTTTAAGCTCAGGATAACAGCCCCCCTTCCCCCCCCCCCCCCCCCCACCCATCATCGCTACAGTCCAATGCTAAAAACTGGTTTATAAATCTTATCATTATCATCGTCATCATCATCATCGTCGTCGTTATTATTATCATTATTATTATTATTTTATTATTATTATTTTATTATTATTATTATTATTATTATTATTATCATTCTGATTCTGATTCTCATTCTCATTCTCATTATTATTATTATTAGTATTGGTATTAGTATTAGTATTATTATTATTATTATTATTATTATTATTATTATTATTATTATTATTATTATTATTATTATTATTATTATTATTATTATTTAGAAATACATGAAACAAGAAATATTAGTGATAGGAACCGACGTTTCGGTGCATCTTGCGCCATTATCAAGGTACATAATTAATGATAAAAAGCGGTTTGTAAAGGCTAAGTTGAAGCGAATTTGCATAACATAGCGGCAAGCTTGAAATTGTGCTCTTTAAATGGCACATTGTCAATGATTTCACACCTAGCCTACCAGTGGCATAAGTTTTAAGGCAAATAGTGAAGTTTAAATGGACGTAACTTTGACCTGTTGTTATGTTAACATGAATGTACCTATACGTTTGAACACAAGAAAAATAAGCACTTCCAAGTCTCTCACTGGGAAAACACTTAAACATCAAACAGTAAAAATTGCCAACATTAACTCTGTAAAACTATTGAATGCTATATGTACACTCAAGCCTGAAATGGCAGTCATTGGTAACAAGGACTTAAACTAAAGGAATCAAACAATATTGAACGACCAAGCACCCTTTTCGTTTATAAGAGAGCTGAATTCCTCGGCTAGCTCTGAATATGATTGGTATGTGGAAGGCAGCTCAAGTATGGGCCCACAAGTTCTAATTACTGGTCTACGTCCAGCCCCATCAAGCAAACTGAATGTAACCAAGATTGATTCACATGTAATGACATTACCCCCTGTCAAAAATGAAAAAAATTGAGAGACAGCCTGTCCATCCAGGGACCTAATATACCTCTTCAGATGATCCAGAGCCATTCTCTCTGGTTCATTTTGGGGATTTGCATCAAGAAGCTTGATAATTTTCTTGGGTGTTGGCTTCTTTTCGAGATACATTTCCTTCAAGCCCTCGAGGTTTTGAAAGCCAGGGTATGCTTTCAAGACTGAAAGTATTGGTATAAAACAATCAATAATGTACCTGGGCTTTTGCAGGAGCTCTTGGTGTGCTAATTCGTGAATAACCCGTGAAATGTTCCCTTCAGTTACTTTGGTATAACACTTAAAATTGCTCAGGAAATCTAAAAGGTCCTCATCATTAGGGTCAAAGTTATCCCCAAGTGCAGTTTGAACAGTTTCCCTTTCCTCTGCTGATACATAGAGTAAAAATGATTCCAACAGGAAACTGTTTGAAATACTTTCTTCTCCAAACAACACTGATGCTATAACAGCACGTGACAAAAATATTGGAAAATAATTATACCTTTTGACACCGAACACAATTACCCGTGCAATTGCTTCCCACTGTGTTTTCTGAAGTTCATGCCTTATGCATGGGACTTTTTCCTGTGTTCCGACAGTTAAGGAATGGTACACAAGTTGCCAAAAGCTAGCTAGTATCTCCCTTATAACACCCTCTCCTATGCCGTCCTCGATATTCCCATCATTCCCAATAACAGTTACATTTAAATTTACATTTATCATGGTGGGGTCACTGAACAATTCTATTAGGTCATCCTTTAAAAGAGCTCGATGCAGGTACACATGTTTTGAAAACTCAGCATCTAAAACAGAGGGAAGAACAAAAGGATCATCTGCAACACAAAGAAAAAAAAGGTCGTGAGATAGAGCTAGGAATGACAAGATTTATCTAATGATCAATGGCATGTACAGGATTTTAAATATCAGGTTGGAAATGTTCAACCTCTTAAATATTCATTGTTAGCCATTTGTAAAATTTAGGTTCCTTTCTATTTTTCAGATCAATGGTGGAAAATATGACAACTACATGTACATGGATTTTATGTTCTCTTACATGTATTATTAGTGTCTATAACAGCTTTTACTATAGAGGATGTTTAACCAATCTACCAATACATTTGTGGATGCCACTTTTATCAAAACTTTGATAGGAGAGAGTACTTTTGTTGGATTATATTTAACACAGCACATGGTTAAAAAAGGATAAATATCAATTAATATTAAGCTGTTCTAAATTTTTTCTTCATTCAACAGACCCTGGAAACAGGTACCTGCATCTGCTATATGCCCACTTGGCCCTGGACTTTGATCAGTACTGACTTGTGGTTGCTGTAGCAACTGACTAGACTGTGAAACACCAGGGTCAATGTTAAAGGGTACACTCTGTCCAGGAGTTGAGGTTACACTTGCGGTAGTAGGATGAACTTGTGTAGCCCCTGGGCCTGTCTCACTGTCAAGGGTTGCACTCTGTATTGGACTGGAAGTCACAGCTGAAGTTGTAGGATGGGCTTGTGCCACAGTCGAGCTTGTTGTGGGGATGTTGGATAGATTCTGATCAGCATTTGTTGTTACCCTTGAAGTTGCATCATGGCCTTGGGTAACATTTCGACATGTTTCAGTGGCATGAGCTACGGCCAGTACAGGAGCTGTTGTTACAGCTGAATCTGCGTAAGGATTGGTTCTACGTTTAGTCACAGGGTCTGGTAACATTCCTGCTAGCACTTCATCATCATCGTCGTCAAATTTAAATCCGGGATCATCTTTAGTATCCACATCCTTAAAAACAATCAACAGAATTACTTAGAAAAAAAAATTGAGAAGCAGCAGATGTATTAAGAAGTCCTAGTATTCTACATGGGGGCATCATCAGTAGTGTAAATAGGAGTTACGGGCTTAATTCTTGGGATGCCAGAGTACATTCCTGAGATGCTTGAGTAACTTAAGTCTGACTATGGACTTTAGGTCACATGACAAAAGTAAATATGGATGAGGGCATACATGAAGGAGAAAACAATAACACATGTGTGTTGATTTTAAGCAAACATCATATGAAGAAATGGTGACAAGTTTTTTGTGTGCATTTACAACTTCCATTGATGGAAGTTGTCCCCAAAGCAGTAATTAATCATGTTAACAAACAGCAAAGGAATGATGTGAAGAATGGTAGATACAATCCTTTATGGTACAATTTTGTTTCTGATGTTGATATTCACTTTTGTCATGTGACCCAAAGTCCATAGTCCACCCCTCAGACTTAGTTTCTCAGGTATCTCAGGAATATACTCTGACATCCCAAGAATTGAGTCCATAACCCTTATTTACCCTACCATCATCACTATTGTCATTGTCATTATCACCATTAGAGGTTTGTTTTACATGACCTGACGCTATGTACTCTGACTTAATACCCAACAAATCTCCTCAGCCCTTCTGTCCCCAGCCAAATGCAAAAGGTGCAATGAATGAATAAAAACTTTATTAAACTGTCTATGTTTTTAGCTATAAGCTAATGTGGGACACTGTAAAATAGCATGTTAAATACCAGATAGATTTCACTAAAAAAAGTAAAATAAAGAAAATAATTTTTCTTAATTTTGTGTAGGTTATATAATCATTTACAAAATTTGTTAAAAAGCCTAAAAGCGTATAAATATTTACAAGAGTTGAAAAGCAATATTAGGCATTACTTGAACAAATGACATTCATCCTCTTGGCAAGAATTCAAATCGAATTACTTAAAGCCTCACCTCTACAAGACCAGGCAGCAACACTTTATTAGGCCTTACATACAAAGGCTTGTTCCTGAAAAGGCGATGTAAGATCACACCAGTAATCCCTTCTTGACCAGGTGCAAGCGTCGGCTTAACGAGCTTATTGTGGACTGACATCACGATTTCTATGTCCACCAGGGCAGGGATAGTTTCTCCAAACGCCTCCATTATGGTTGTTTCAACCTGCACTTCGTTCATGGCTTTAGAAAACTGACAAGCACTAAGCACGAGACCATGCTCAGTTAATGCTATTCTCCTTCCCTGGCGCGGCACAACACTTTCTGCTGGGCCAACAAGTAATATCAAATCACACAAGAATGGAGTATTTTCTTTCGCCTTGGATCTTGGTCGATTTGTTCTGTTCCTTATATTGGAGGTGCCAATTCGTCTCATGTTCGTGAGGCGCCTGAAATGCGAAGAACTTGCAACTGCATTTTGAGTTAGGCTCGAACTTGGATTAACTTGCGAGCGTCCAAAAACACGGGATACTTCAGCATTAACACTCGATGTTGGCTGAGACATTTGATCTGTTAACACTCGAACTTCCTGAAGCAGTTGACGCAGTTGCTGCTCCTGCTGCTGTGCCATTTTTTAATCCCCGGACGCGAAGATCCCCGAAAGCGATGCACAGCAATCAATATGGCGGGAGAGTGTCCACACAAGGTAGGTACTTCATACGGGTAGGTACTTCATATATGGTAATTATTATGTCCTCACTTTTTATTCTGATGAGTATGTACCCACTTTTTATTTTGATAAGTATGTACCCAAATTCTTTTCGAAATCATTATGTCCCCAATGTTACTCTGTTACCCTGTTACCCTGTTACCTTGTTACCTTGTTACCTTGTTACCCTGTTACCTTGTTACCTTGTTACCTTGTTACCTTGTTACTCTGTTACCTTGTTACTCTGTTACCTTGTTACCTTGTTACCTTGTTACTCTGTAACTTTGTTACCTTGTTACTCTGTTACCTTGTTACCTTGTTACCTTGTTACCTTGTTACCTTGTAACTTTGTTACCTTGTTATTCTGTTACTTTGTTACCTTGTTACCTTGTTACTCTGTTACCCTGTTACCTTGTTACTCTGTTACCTTGTTACCTTGTTACTCTGTTACCTTGTTACCTTTTTACCCTGTTACCTTGTTACCTTGTTACCTTGTTACCCTGTTACCTTGTTACCTTGTTACCCTGTTACCTTGTTACCTTGTTACCTTGTTACTCTGTTACCTTGTTACTCTGTTACCTTGTTACCTTGTTACTCTGTTACCTTGTTACCTTGTTACTCTGTTACTCTGTTACCTTGTTACTTGTTACCTTGTTACCCTGTTATCTTGTTACCTTGTTACCTTGTTACTCTGCTACCTTGTTACCTTGTTACCTTGTTACCTTGTTACCTTGTTACTTTGTTACTTTGTTACTTTGTTACCTTGTTACCTTGTTGCCTTGTTACCTTGTTACCTTGTTACTCTGTTACCTTGTTACCTTGTTACCTTGTTACTTTGTTACCTTGTTATTCTGTTACTTTGTTACCTTGTAACCTTGTTACCTTGCCACTCTGTTACCCTGTTACCTTGTTACTCTGTTACCTTGTTACCTTGTTACTCTGTTACCTTGTTACCCTGTTACCTTGTTACCTTGTTACCTTGTTACTCTGTTACCTTGTTACCTTGTTACCCTGTTACCTTGTTACCTTGTTACCTTGTTACCTTGTTACCTTGTTACTCTGTTACCTTGTTACTCTGTTACCTTGTTACCTTGTTACCTTGTTACTCTGTTACCTTGTTACCTTGTTACATTGTTACTCTGTTACCTTGTTACCTTGTTACCTTGTAACCTTGTAACCTTGTTACCTTGTTACCTTGTTACTTTGTTACTTTGTTACTTTGTTACCTTGTTACCTTGTTACCTTGATACTCTGTTACCTTGTTACCTTGTTACCTTGTTACTTTGTTACCTTGTTATTCTGTTACCTTGTTACCTTGTTACCTTGTTACTCTGTTACCCTGTTACCTTGTTACTCTCTTACCTTGTTACCTTGTTACTCTATTACCTTGTTACCTTGTTACTCTGTTACCTTGTTACCTTGTTACCCTGTTACCTTGTTACCTTGTTACCTTGTTACTCTGTTACCTTGTTACCTTGTTACTCTGTTACCTTGTTACCTTGTTACCCTGTTACCTTGTTACCTTGTTACCTTGTTACCTTGTTACTCTGTTACCTTGCTACCTTGTTACCCTGTTACCTTGTTACCTTGTTACCCTGTTACCTTGTTACCTTGTTACCTTGTTACTCTGTTACCTTGTTACCTTGTTACTCTGTTACCTTGTTACCTTGTTACTCTGTTACCTTGTTACCTTGTTACCTTGTTACTCTGTTACGTTGTTACCTTGTTACTCTGTTACCTTGTTAACTTGTTACCTTGTTACCCTGTTACCTTGTTACCTTGTTACCATGTTACTCTGCTACCTTGTTACCTTGTTACCTTGTTACCTTGTTACTTTGTTACTTTGTTACTTTGTTACCTTGTTACCTTGTTACCTTGTTACTCTGTTACCTTGTTACCTTGTTACCTTGTTACTTTGTTACCTTGTTATTCTGTTACTTTGTTACCTTGTAACCTTGTTACCTTGCCACTCTGTTACCCTGTTACCTTGTTACTCTGTTACCTTGTTACCTTGTTACTCTGTTACCTTGTTACCCTGTTACCTTGTTACCTTGTTACCTTGTTACTCTGTTACCTTGTTACCTTGTTACCCTGTTACCTTGTTACCTTGTTACCTTGTTACCTTGTTAACTTGTTACTCTGTTACCTTGTTACCTTGTTACATTGTTACTCTGTTACCTTGTTACCTTGTTACCTTGTAACCTTGTAACCTTGTTACCTTGTTACCTTGTTACCTTGTTACTTTGTTACTTTGTTACTTTGTTACCTTGTTACCTTGTTACCTTGTTACCTTGTTACCTTGTTACCTTGTTACCTTGTTACTCTGTTACCTTGTTACCTTGTTACCTTGTTACTTTGTTACCTTGTTATTCTGTTACTTTGTTACCTTGTTACCTTGTTACTCTGTTACCCTGTTACCTTGTTACTCTCTTACCTTGTTACCTTGTTACTCTGTTACCTTGTTACCTTGTTACTCTGTTACCTTGTTACCTTGTTACCCTGTTACCTTGTTACCTTGTTACCTTGTTACCTTGTTACTCTGTTACCTTGTTACCTTGTTACTCTGTTACCTTGTTACCTTGTAACCTTGTTACCTTGTTACCTTGTTACTCTGTTACCTTGTTACCTTGTTACCTTGTTACTCTGTTACCCTGTTACCTTGTTACGCTGTTACCTTGTTACCTTGTTACTCTGTTACCTTGTTACCTTGTTACTCTGTTACCTTGTTACGTTGTTACTCTGTTACCTTATTACCTTGTTACCTTGTTACTCTGTTACCTTGTTACCTTGTAACCTTGTTACCTTGTTACCTTGTTACTCTGTTACCTTGTTACCTTGTTACCTTGTAACCTTGTTACTTTGTTACTTTGTTACTTTGTTACCTTGTTACCTTGTTACCTTGTTACCTTGTTACTCTGTTATCTTGTTACCTTGTTACTGTGTTACCTTGTTACTCTGTTACCTTGTTACCTTGTTACCTTGTTACTTTGTTACCTTGTTACCTTGTTACTCTGTTACCTTGTTACTTTGTTACCTTGTTACTTTGTTACCTTGTTACTCTGTTACCCTGTTACCTTGCTACTCTGTTAGCTTGTTACCTTGTTACCTTGATATTCTGTTACCTTGTTACCTTGTTACTCTGTTGCCCTGTTACCTTGTTACTCTTTTACCTTGTTACCTTGTTACTCTGTTACCTTGTTACTCTGTTACTTTGTTACTCTGTTACCTTGTGACATGTTACCTTGTTACCTTGTTACCTTGTTACCTTGTTACCTTGTTACCTTGCTACTCTGTTAGCTTGTTACCTTGTTACCTTGATATTCTGTTACCTTGTTACCTTGTTACTCTGTTACCTTGTTACCTTGTTACTCTGTTGCCCTGTTACCTTGTTACTCTTTTACCTTGTTACCTTGTTACTCTGTTACCTTGTTAATCTGTTACTTTGTTACTCTGTTACCTTGTGACATGTTACCTTGTTACCTTGTTACCTTGTTACCTTGTTACCTTGTTACCTTGCTACTCTGTTAGCTTGTTACCTTGTTACCTTGATATTCTGTTACCTTGTTACCTTGTTACTCTGTTACCTTGTTACCTTGTTACTCTGTTGCCCTGTTACCTTGTTACTCTTTTACCTTGTTACCTTGTTACTCTGTTACCTTGTTAATCTGTTACTTTGTTACTCTGTTACCTTGTGACATGTTACCTTGTTACCTTGTTACCTTGTTACCTTGTTACCTTGTTACTCTGTTACCTTGTTACCTTGTAACCTTGTTACCTTGTTACCTTGTTACTCTGTTACCTTGTTACCTTGTTACCTTGTAACCTTGTTACTTTGTTACTTTGTTACTTTGTTACTTTGTTACCTTGTTACCTTGTTACCTTGTTACCTTGTTACCTTGTTACTCTGTTATCTTGTTACCTTGTTACTGTGTTACGTTGTTACTCTGTTACCTTGTTACCTTGTTGCCTTGTTACCTTGTTACCTTGTTACTCTGTTACCTTGTTACCTTGTTACCTTGTTACCTTGTTACTTTGTTACCTTGTTATTCTGTTACTTTGTTACCTTGTAACCTTGTTACCTTGCCACTCTGTTACCCTGTTACCTTGTTACTCTGTTACCTTGTTACCTTGTTACTCTGTTACCTTGTTACCCTGTTACCTTGTTACCTTGTTACCTTGTTACTCTGTTACCTTGTTACCTTGTTACCCTGTTACCTTGTTACCTTGTTACCTTGTTACCTTGTTACTCTGTTACCTTGTTACTCTGTTACCTTGTTACCTTGTTACCTTGTTACTCTGTTACCTTGTTACCTTGTTACATTGTTACTCTGTTACCTTGTTACCTTGTTACCTTGTAACCTTGTAACCTTGTTACCTTGTTACCTTGTTACTTTGTTACTTTGTTACTTTGTTACCTTGTTACCTTGTTACCTTGTTACCTTGATACTGTTACCTTGTTACCTTGTTACCTTGTTACTTTGTTACCTTGTTATTCTGTTACCTTGTTACCTTGTTACCTTGTTACTCTGTTACCCTGTTACCTTGTTACTCTCTTACCTTGTTACCTTGTTACTCTGTTACCTTGTTACCTTGTTACTCTGTTACCTTGTTACCTTGTTACCCTGTTACCTTGTTACCTTGTTACCTTGTTACTCTGTTACCTTGTTACCTTGTTACTCTGTTACCTTGTTACCTTGTTACCCTGTTACCTTGTTACCTTGTTACCTTGTTACTCTGTTACCTTGCTACCTTGTTACCCTGTTACCTTGTTACCTTGTTACCTTGTTACCTTGTTACTCTGTTACCTTGTTACCTTGTTACCTTGTTACTCTGTTACCTTGTTACCTTGTTACTCTGTTACCTTGTTACCTTGTTACCTTGTTACCCTGTTACCTTGTTACCTTGTTACCTTGTTACTCTGCTACCTTGTTACCTTGTTACCTTGTTACCTTGTTACTTTGTTACTTTGTTACTTTGTTACCTTGTTACCTTGTTACCTTGTTACTCTGTTACCTTGTTACCTTGTTACCTTCTAACTTTGTTACCTTGTTATTCTGTTACTTTGTTACCTTGTAACCTTGTTACCTTGCCACTCTGTTACCCTGTTACCTTGTTACTCTGTTACCTTGTTACCTTGTTACTCTGTTACCTTGTTACCCTGTTACCTTGTTACCTTGTTACCTTGTTACTCTGTTACCTTGTTACCTTGTTACCCTGTTACCTTGTTACCTTGTTACCTTGTTACCTTGTTACCTTGTTAACTTGTTACTCTGTTACCTTGTTACCTTGTTACATTGTTACTCTGTTACCTTGTTACCTTGTTACCTTGTAACCTTGTAACCTTGTTACCTTGTTACCTTGTTACCTTGTTACTTTGTTACTTTGTTACTTTGTTACCTTGTTACCTTGTTACCTTGTTACCTTGTTACCTTGTTACTCTGTTACCTTGTTACCTTGTTACCTTGTTACTTTGTTACCTTGTTATTCTGTTACTTTGTTACCTTGTTACCTTGTTACTACGTTACCCTGTTACCTTGTTACTCTCTTACCTTGTTACCTTGTTACTCTGTTACCTTGTTACCTTGTTACTCTGTTACCTTGTTACCTTGTTACCCTGTTACCTTGTTACCTTGTTACCTTGTTACCTTGTTACTCTGTTACCTTGTTACCTTGTTACTCTGTTACCTTGTTACCTTGTAACCTTGTTACCTTTTTACCTTGTTACCTTGTTACTCTGTTACCTTGTTACCTTGTTACCTTGTTACTCTGTTACCCTGTTACCTTGTTACGCTGTTACCTTGTTACCTTGTTACTCTGTTACCTTGTTACCTTGTTACTCTGTTACCTTGTTACGTTGTTACTCTGTTACCTTATTACCTTGTTACCTTGTTACTCTGTTACCTTGTTACCTTGTAACCTTGTTACCTTGTTACCTTGTTACTCTGTTACCTTGTTACCTTGTTACCTTGTAACCTTGTTACTTTGTTACTTTGTTACTTTGTTACTTTGTTACCTTGTTACCTTGTTACCTTGTTACCTTGTTACTCTGTTATCTTGTTACCTTGTTACTGTGTTACCTAGTTACTCTGTTACCTTGTTACCTTGTTACCTTGTTACCTTGTTACTTTGTTACCTTTTTACCTTGTTACTCTGTTACCTTGTTACTTTGTTACCTTGTTACTTTGTTACCTTGTTACTCTGTTACCCTGTTACCTTGCTACTCTGTTAGCTTGTTACCTTGTTACCTTGATATTCTGTTACCTTGTTACCTTGTTACTCTGTTACCTTGTTACCTTGTTACCCTGTTACCTTGTTACCTTGTTACCTTGTTACTCTGTTACCTTGCTACCTTGTTACCCTGTTACCTTGTTACCTTGTTACCTTGTTACCTTGTTACTCTGTTACCTTGTTACCTTGTTACCTTGTTACTCTGTTACCTTGTTACCTTGTTACTCTGTTACCTTGTTACCTTGTTACCTTGTTACCCTGTTACCTTGTTACCTTGTTACCTTGTTACTCTGCTACCTTGTTACCTTGTTACCTTGTTACCTTGTTACTTTGTTACTTTGTTACTTTGTTACCTTGTTACCTTGTTACCTTGTTACTCTGTTACCTTGTTACCTTGTTACCTTCTAACTTTGTTACCTTGTTATTCTGTTACTTTGTTACCTTGTAACCTTGTTACCTTGCCACTCTGTTACCCTGTTACCTTGTTACTCTGTTACCTTGTTACCTTGTTACTCTGTTACCTTGTTACCCTGTTACCTTGTTACCTTGTTACCTTGTTACTCTGTTACCTTGTTACCTTGTTACCCTGTTACCTTGTTACCTTGTTACCTTGTTACCTTGTTACCTTGTTAACTTGTTACTCTGTTACCTTGTTACCTTGTTACATTGTTACTCTGTTACCTTGTTACCTTGTTACCTTGTAACCTTGTAACCTT
Source organism: Pavona decussata (assembly GCF_977016875.1). Lineage (NCBI taxonomy): Eukaryota > Metazoa > Cnidaria > Anthozoa > Scleractinia > Agariciidae > Pavona > Pavona decussata. The sequence continues at coordinate 295,389 of NW_028145943.1, forward strand.
GTTACCTTGTTACCTTGTTACCTTGTTACTTTGTTACTTTGTTACTTTGTTACCTTGTTACCTTGTTACCTTGTTACCTTGTTACCTTGTTACTCTGTTACCTTGTTACCTTGTTACCTTGTTACTTTGTTACCTTGTTATTCTGTTACTTTGTTACCTTGTTACCTTGTTACTACGTTACCCTGTTACCTTGTTACTCTCTTACCTTGTTACCTTGTTACTCTGTTACCTTGTTACCTTGTTACTCTGTTACCTTGTTACCTTGTTACCCTGTTACCTTGTTACCTTGTTACCTTGTTACCTTGTTACTCTGTTACCTTGTTACCTTGTTACTCTGTTACCTTGTTACCTTGTAACCTTGTTACCTTTTTACCTTGTTACCTTGTTACTCTGTTACCTTGTTACCTTGTTACCTTGTTACTCTGTTACCCTGTTACCTTGTTACGCTGTTACCTTGTTACCTTGTTACTCTGTTACCTTGTTACCTTGTTACTCTGTTACCTTGTTACGTTGTTACTCTGTTACCTTATTACCTTGTTACCTTGTTACTCTGTTACCTTGTTACCTTGTAACCTTGTTACCTTGTTACCTTGTTACTCTGTTACCTTGTTACCTTGTTACCTTGTAACCTTGTTACTTTGTTACTTTGTTACTTTGTTACTTTGTTACCTTGTTACCTTGTTACCTTGTTACCTTGTTACTCTGTTATCTTGTTACCTTGTTACTGTGTTACCTAGTTACTCTGTTACCTTGTTACCTTGTTACCTTGTTACCTTGTTACTTTGTTACCTTTTTACCTTGTTACTCTGTTACCTTGTTACTTTGTTACCTTGTTACTTTGTTACCTTGTTACTCTGTTACCCTGTTACCTTGCTACTCTGTTAGCTTGTTACCTTGTTACCTTGATATTCTGTTACCTTGTTACCTTGTTACTCTGTTACCTTGTTACCTTGTTACTCTGTTGCCCTGTTACCTTGTTACTCTTTTACCTTGTTACCTTGTTACTCTGTTACCTTGTTACTCTGTTACTTTGTTACTCTGTTACCTTGTGACATGTTACCTTGTTACCTTGTTACCTTGTTACCCTGTTACCTTGACTACTCTGTTACCTTGTTACCTTGTTACTGTGTTACATAAATTGTTACTCTGTTACCTTGTTACCTTGTTACTCTGTTACCCTGTTACCTTGTTACTCTGTTACCTTGTTACCTTTTTACTCTGTTACCTTGTTATCTTGTTACCCTGTTACCTTGTTACCTTGTTACCTTGTTACTCTGTTACCTTGTTACCTTGTTACCTTGTTACCTTGTTACCCTGTTACCTTGTTACCTTGTTACCTTGTTACTCTGTTACCTTGTTACTCTGTTACCTTGTTACCTTGTTACCTTGTTACTCTGTTACCTTGTTACCTTGTTACCTTGTTACCTTGTTACCCTGTTACCTTGTTACCTTGTTACCTTGTTACTCTGTTACCTTGTTACCTTGTTACCTTGTTACCTTGTTACTTTGTTACTTTGTTACTTTGTTACCTTGTTACCTTGTTACCTTTTTACCTTATTACCTTGTTACTCTGTTACCTTGTTACCTTGGTACCTTGTTACTTTGTTACCTTGTTATTCTGTTACTTTGTTACCTTGTTACCTTGTTACCTTGCTACTCTGTTACCCTGTTACCTTGTTACTCTGTTACCTTGTTACCTTGTTACTCTGTTACCTTGTTACCCTGTTACTATGTTACCTTGTTACCTTGTTGCTCTGTTACCTTGTTACTCTGTTACCTTGTTACCTTGTTACTCTGTTACCTTGTTATCTTGTTACCCTGTTACCTTGTTACCTTGTTACCTTGTTACTCTGTTACCTTGTTACCTTGTTACCTTGTTACCTTGTTACCCTGTTACCTTGTTACCTTGTTACCTTGTTACTCTGTTACCTTGTTACTCTGTTACCTTGTTACCTTGTTACCTTGTTACTCTGTTACCTTGTTACCTTGTTACCTTGTTACCTTGTTACCTTGTTACCCTGTTACCTTGTTACCTTGTTACCTTGTTACTCTGTTACCTTGTTACCTTGTTACCTTGTTACTTTGTTACTTTGTTACTTTGTTACCTTGTTACCTTGTTACCTTGTTACCTTGTTACCTTATTACCTTGTTACTCTGTTACCTTGTTACCTTGGTACCTTGTTACTTTGTTACCTTGTTATTCTGTTACTTTGTTACCTTGTTACCTTGTTACCTTGCTACTCTGTTACCCTGTTACCTTGTTACTCTGTTACCTTGTTACCTTGTTACTCTGTTACCTTGTTACCCTGTTACTATGTTACCTTGTTACCTTGTTGCTCTGTTACCTTGTTACTCTGTTACCTTGTTACCTTGTTACTCTGTTACCTTGTTATCTTGTTACCCTGTTACCTTGTTACCTTGTTACCTTGTTACTCTGTTACCTTGTTACCTTGTTACCTTGTTACCTTGTTACCTTGTTACCCTGTTACCTTGTTACCTTGTTACCTTGTTACTCTGTTACCTTGTTACCTTGGTACCTTGTTACTTTGTTACCTTGTTATTCTGTTACTTTGTTACCTTGTTACCTTGTTACCTTGCTACTCTGTTACCCTGTTACCTTGTTACTCTGTTACCTTGTTACCTTGTTACCTTGTTACCTTTTTACTCTGTTACCTTGTTACCTTGTTACCTTGTTACCTTGTTACTCTGTTACCTTGTTACCCTGTTACTATGTTACCTTGTTACCTTGTTGCTCTGTTACCTTGTTACTCTGTTACCTTGTTACCTTGTTACCTTGTTACCTTTTTACTCTGTTACCTTGTTACCTTGTTACCTTGTAACCTTGTAACCTTGTTACCTTGTTACCTTGTTACTTTGTTACTCTGTTACTTTGTTACCTTGTTACCTTGTTACCTTGTTACCTTGTTACTCTGTTACCTTGTTACCTTGTTACCTTGTTACTTTGTTACCTTGTTACCTTGTTACCTTGTTACTCTGTTACCTTGTTACCTTGTTACCTTGTTACCTTGTTACTCTGTTACCTTTTTACCTTGTTACCTTGTTACTCTGTTACCCTGTTACCTTGTTACTCTGTTACCTTGTTACCTTGTTACTCTGTCACCTTGTTACCTTGTAACCTTGTTACCTTGTTACCTTGTTACTCTGTTACCTTGTTACCTTGTTACCTTGTTACTCTGTTCCCCTATTACCTTGTTACTCTGTTACCTTGTTACCTTGTTACTCTGTTACCTTTTTACCTTGTTACCTTGTTACTCTGTTACCTTGTTACCTTGTTACCCTGTTACCTTATTACCTTGTTACCTTTTTACTCTGTTACCTTGTTACCTTGTTACCTTGTTGCCTTGTAACTTTGTTACCTTGTTACCTTGTTACTCTGTTACCTTGTTACCTTGTTACCTTGTTACTTTGTTACCTTGTTACCTTTTTACCCTGTTACCTTGTTACTCTGTTACCTTGTTACCTTGTTACCTTGTTACTCTGTTACATAAATTGTTACTCTGTTACCTTGTTACCTTGTTACCTTGTTACTCTATTACCTTGTTACTCTGTTACTTTGTTACCTTTTTACCTTGTTACCTTGTTACCTTGTTACCTTACCAAGACACTTTTGGGGAGTAATGTGCAAGAATATGATCTATAGAGTGTGTTCATGAGGGTCATGAATCAGTAGAGTGATTTTCCTTTAGGAAAATACTCAGTTAACAAATTTATGACAAACATAGTTTGTCTCTTCATAATAATTGCTGTAATTCCGTTTTAAACTAGAAACGTAAGATTTGGAGTACCACAGAGAACCATTGTTTTTTGCTGTTTCGTCTTTGTTTAAACTGTACACAAAAGCAAGCTCGCCAGTTGTTCACAATATGTGTACACGCGAATAACACTTATATTTGCTTATGTGTAAGTTACTCAGTTGTAGCTCACTTGAAGATAAATATACATCAGAGAAACCCCCTTAATTTTTTTTTTCTGAGATAATACTTCCCGGTAAAAGGAAAGTGACGGCTTCATTGTCGGAGAACCGGGGCGGATTTGTTATAAGAACTGAGCCTTGTTTTTTTTTTTGTATTTTTAATTTTTTTTTTTTTTTTGGATATAATCAAATTCTATTTGTTGACTTAGGGTGGTGGCGTATTGGGAAAAACAGGGTTGACATTTATGGTTGTCTACTCATAAAGCTGAAAGTCTTGCCTTCTGCTAAAATCCACGCTTTCACTCAACTTAAAAGCCCGCAAAATGTAATTCATGTCACTTGCTGTATTTTGGAAAAATTGTCGCGGAAAATGCCAGCATTTTCAAGCATCCTAGCCGTTTTTAATTTTACAGTCAACCCAGGTCACGCGTGAACGATATTTTTGAAATTTTGAACGGAGTTTTGAAATTTACATGTCAGTTTTCAAAATTGCCAACGATATTTCAGAGTTCCCGTATAAATTTCCCTAGCTTATTGACAGTATAAAGCTATGAATTTTCCTTTACATTGCAAAATTGAATATTTCAAGAATAACAATTGTTTCCCAAGTATTTTGAATCTTTTTTTCAGTTAATGCGTCTTTTTCGGAACGATTTGCAGAGAGATGTGCAATATTTCATTCACACGTCGGACATTACAAAGAGTAATTCAAATGTTCATTTCATTCTTGGAATTACTGTTTACGCGTGACCTGGATTGACTGTAAATGGTCTAGCTACGCCCCAGAATCTGTACCGTAATTTTTTCGGATTTTTAAATGTCAAATTATTGCAAAGTTCTCGTTATAAAAGAGATGTAAAATGATAACATATTTGGGGGGGGGGGGGGGGGTGCTGCTTTATCTTCACTTGCTAGTTTTGTAGTGTTATGATTGCCGGGACTTTGCAATTTTCATCAGTCTAAAGAGCAAGTTACTGTAAGAGCACTATTGAGCCTGAAGAAAAGAAACATGGAGATAAACTAACAACCGAGTTAGGAACCGAGTTAGGAACCGAGTTAGGAACCGAGTTGGGAACCGAGTTAGGAACCGAGTTAGGAACCGAGTTGGAAACCGAGTTAGGAACCGAGTTGGGAACCGAGAAAGGAGTTGGCAAGCGAGTTTGACAGACTTTGGGCGATATGGTTATTGATTTGAGACAAGTTTTTGGCTTTTTTTTGTTGTTGTTGTTGATTTTCAAAGTAAATCGTCTTTGTATTAGCCTAGCATCAGTTCCGACCAGCACTTTACCTCTAAACTAGGGGTTTCGCCTGGTTAGAAATAGAATGCCCTATTTGAAGTTGAATCAGTCAGGTTATAGTCGGGGTGACCACTCATTGTTCAACAACTTTCTTGTAATAACTTTGTTTTAATCGATCTAACAATGGATCAATGAAGCAGTTTACAACGAAACTTAAACCATGTTTTTCTAAGACTAAAGTTCAAATGTGAACGAGAGGGGCACGAGAAAGAGCAGAAAAGATATTGCGAGTCCCGAAAGAAGAAGACCGCCACGCAGCCTATGTGTAGCCTCTGTTGGCGTTTTCATCCAATCCCGCTTCTCTCTCTTCTCATTTGCTCCTTGTCGAACACCATTAGGTTTCGCGCGCCCCACGCTTTCGCGGAAAGAAAGGTTTGCTGAATTCTAAGGAAACAAGCAAGTCATTAAGCGATTTAACGCTATTATGTACTTGAAATCTGGATCGTGTCAAATCTCGGACATCGAAATTAATTTTAAGTCATGCAATGGTCTCAACCGCAGGTTTTCACAGGCTGATGATGTCAGGAAAGATCGAGTGGTCAAATACATAGTTGTTTATCGCCAATTTTAAAAGAGCCGCTGATCAAAAGAAGTATTGCCAAAACGAGCAATTCGAACGCGGTTTGGATGATTTTTGGCGAGATATTGTAGAGCGAAGGTCTTTGATTTTAGCCGTGAATAATTTATTGTATTTATTATATAAACACCAATGAAATACCAGGTGAGCTTTCGCGCGAGAACATGATATCTTCACACGTGAAATTAACATGTTATCTTCACACGTGAAAAGATCACCGCTGCTATGGTTCATGATAAATCGCGCCTTTTGCAATGAGTTGGTATTTCATTGGTGTTAATATAATAAACAGAACATTACATGGCCGCTTGGAGATACGAAATTTCTCTTCTCGTGTTGAAAATTATTTCCCTCATTCGCTGCGCTCACTCGTGAAATATTTTTCAACACTCGAAGAGAAATTTCGTATCTCCGCGCGGTCATGTAATATCCTCTATTTATCGTGTTCTGGAACCCAAGAATACGCAACAGCTGCAAACTCTTGAGAGAAATCCTGTGGTGTGCCTTTAAAAGCGTGACTTCGATAGATTGAAAATCGCAGTGAACAAGTATGAAGGCGAGATACGAGCCCGAGGCGTTCCTGGAATGTTGGTTATGCTGTTTTCAACCTTCGGCCATACTGTCCTGTCGGAGATAAATTACTCGAATCCGTTTTTATCTCCATAACGTACGCTGTTAATCGGTTTCGATCTACCTGAAAATTACTATGTTTCTGAACCACAATGATGACTTTCAGGAATGAACCTGGCAAAATCAAACAATCGCATGGAAGTGTGGCCAGCTGAGGTGAAAGACGGCGACTTAAGAAATTTACCACATAAAATAGAAGGTTTAGTGAGCTACAGGAGAGCTAAAATCACAGTCTAAAAATGTACGGTGTTTACGTTCTGGCGTAGATATAATATTCATACTTTGGGATTATGGACACTTTCTACTGATGGATTCCAACCTGGCAACTGTTACAGGAACGCAAGAAGTTTTCTCTCCCCAGATGAAAGATAAAGCCAATCGGTACATATATATCTAATCGATATATGGATTCCTAACTCGGTTCCCAACTCGGTTCCTAACTCGGTTCCCAACTCGGTTCCCAACAAGGTTCCTTACTCGGTTCCTAACTCGGTTCCTTACTCGGTTCCTAACTCGAAAGATAGGTATCCTCAGAAACTTTTTACAGAGGAATATGGCTTATAGAGCTAGAGGGGTGAAGATTTTTAAACTCGAGGTTTAGTTAGCTTTATGAACAAAACTTAAATCACCTAAATTTCGCACCACAAAAAACTTGTATTTGTGTGCGCGTGGA